>NC_080182.1:28832862-29025362 GCF_950295315.1 Erinaceus europaeus
TGGTGCACCTGGTTAAGCGCACACATTACCCTGCACAAGGAGCCAGGTTCAAGCCCTCATTGAGAGACACCTGCAGGGATATCTTTTTTATCTCTTTTATTTTTTATTTTATTTTATTTATTCATTCATGAGAAAGATAGAAGGAGAGAAAGAACCAGACATCACTCTGGCACATGTGCTGCCAGGGATTGAATTTAGGATCTCGTGCTTGAGAATCCAGTGCTTTATCTACTGTGCCACCTCCCGGACCACTGTCTTTTATTTTTTAAATCTTTATTTACTGAATAGACACAGCCAGGAATTGAGAGACAAAGGGGAAGACAGAGAGGAAGAGAGACAGAGAGACACCTGCAGCCCTGCTTCACCACTCGTGAAGCTTTCCCCCTGCAGGTGGGGACTGGGGGCTTGAACCCGGGTCCTTGTGCATTGTAATGTGTGCACTCAACCAAGGGCTGCAGGCATTTTTTTTCTCTCTCCCTCTTTCCCCTTCCCCTTTAAACTTCTCTCTGTCCTATCAAGTATGATAAAAAAAGAAAAGAAAAGAAAAGAGAGAAAGAAATGGCTTCTGGGAGCACTGGGCTCCTACTTTGGGCACCAAGCCCCAGAGATAACCCTGGAGGCAAAAACAAAACAAAACAAAACAAAACAAAACAAAACAAAACAAAACAAAACAAAACATCACCAGCTCAGGGGAGTGGGCTGCCTCCCTGCACACCCTCTACGGCCTAACCACCACAGATGCCAGGGCGGGCAGACCTGAGGACGGCCCCCCTCACCTTGGGGCCAGCATGCGGCGGACGGGATGGTGGGGGGTGAGGGGATACGCACTGTGCTGAGTCCCTGCTCACAGTCCCACGTGTGGGGCCCCCAGCCTCTCGCCGCCCACGGGCCTGATGTCCACTTTTCCAAGACCGCAAAGCTCCGTGCAGATGGGTGGCTTTGAAGGCTCAGCCAGGTGGGATGGGGAGGGGGAGGAGCCCCCCAGATCTGACTGCTCAGCACCCCTCCCCGCCCACACTGTGGTCACCAGAGGCCCCACAGTGGAACACCAGCTGGGTCCCCCTGTGCCGTGAGGAGAGAGTCCGGCCAGCAGGACAGGGTGGGAAGGGACACCACACAGGGCTCTCACCCTGCACACCCTCGAGCCTTGCAGTCGAGCCTGGGGGCACCGGAGTGACGGTCCCGGGTTGTCAGGGGGAGGTCATGGGGGTGGGGTGGAGGGAAAGGCCAGAGCAGGGCAGGAAGAAGGGATTCCACCTGGAAACCGCGCAGGCCAGCTTCTTACGGAAGAGGCTGTCTACGGCCGCCGTATCTAGTTTCTACAACTTCCTTTCTTTCTTTTCTTTGTTTCCCCCACACACCTCTCTTTCCTTCTTCCTTTCTCTTTACACCTCTCTCCCTCCCTTCCCTCCCTCCTTCCTTCCTTCTCCAGAGCCCTGCTCAGCTCTGGCTGATGGTGGTGCTGGGACTGAACCTGGAACCTTTGGTGTCTCAGGCTGACACTCTCTCTGCATAACCACAATGCTCTCCAGCCTCACCCGCTTCTAGGATTTTCTAACACACTCTCCAGCCAAGCCCAGGGCCGGCAAGTCCAGACTAGGTTGCCTCTGGGCCGGCCTTGGTGCCGGCGAGCCAGTGCAGGCTGATCCAGCTCCTGTCACTGGGCCCTGCACATGGGGCGGCTGGCCACGGCTCCACGTTTGCACCCTTGCTCCCACCCCCGCACCCCGTGTGAGGCCAGGTGCTGAGTCTGCTTTCGGGGTCTGGCCCCACGCCTGCTTGAGCCCAGACGCCATCTCCTCTGAGTCTGCTGACTGATGTGGGGCCTCCCCTCACCCAGAGCTCAGACACTTGGGGAACCTCTGGTGGGGTGGGGGCAGCGGAGGCCCGAGGGCCCAGCCCAGGGTGTGAGTGAACGTGTGGGCCGGTCACTGACCGCAGCTCAGAGCCCCAGCAGTTACTCTAAGAACCTCAGTCTTGGGGTCTCAGCGTTCAGTGGACAGAAGTGAGAGAGACACTTTGGGGGCCCAGGCCTTGTGTGTCCCCCTCCCCACCTTCACCTCTGCAGACTGCAGGCTGTGCCATGTCCAAATGGTTAAAGGCTATTTGGGGGAGGGGGCACAGATAGCACGATGGTTCTGCAGAGAGAGACTCGCATGCCTGAGGCTCCACAGTCCCAGGTTCAATCCCCAGCATCACCATAAGCCAGAGCTGAGCAGCGCTCAGGTGTCTCTGTCTCTCTTTCTCTCTCACAAAATAAATATTTGAACTGGAGAGACAAAATCATGGTTCTGCAGAGACTCTGAGGATGAGGCTCTGAGGTCCCAGCTTCAACCCCCTGCACCACCATCAGCCAAAGCTGAGCAGGGCTGATATCTTCCTAGACATATGGAAACCCAAGACCTTTCTGAGCCTGCTCCAGCCACCCATGTGTGTGTGTGTGTGTGTGTGTGTGTGTGTGTGTGTGTGTGTGTGTTGGGGGGGGGATGGGTCAGTGCAGGCCAAGAGCCTCCTTGCAGAATTCCTGAGCCAGACGTAGACACAGCTCCCGGCTCTGAGCTCCGTGGAGACTATGTGGGCAGCTTGGGGAAGTCGAAGGCAGCAGGAGGTGCAAGCTTCTCCCACCCCCAGCTGGAGCAGCTCAGCCCCTGGGCGACCACCTCCTGGTCCAGCTCAGGGAGAGGAGGGAAGGGGAGGCTCCTCCACGGGGACGAGGAGAAACAGGAACCATAGCGGCCACCACTCTGGGCAGGACAGACAGACGGACGGGTGGACGGGCAGGAGTCAGCAGGTCACCAGAGGGGCACAGCCAAGTGGAGGCAGGAGTGAGGACAAGAGGGGTCTGGGGAATCTCCAAGTGGGAGCCGTGCCACACAGAGCAGAGACACGGGGAGGGCTCGAAGGCTGCCCAAAGAGCTGTGTTTGTCGGCGTCAGTTCATGGCTTAGACCACAGCTCCTTTCGGGTCTAGCTACTGGTGGTGCTGGGGGTTGAACCTGGTTCTCAGAAATGCAAGTTCTGGGAGTCGGACGGTAGTGCATCGGATTAAGCGCAAGTGGCGCAAAGCACAAGGGTCAGCGTAGGGATCCCAGTTTGAGCCCCGGGCTCCCCACCTGCAGAGGAGTCGCTTCACAGGCAGTGAAGCAGGTCTGTAGGTGTCTATCTTTCTCTCCCCCTCTGTCTTCCTCTCCTCTCTCCATTTCTCTCTGTCCTATCCAATGACGACGACATCAATAACAACAACAATAATAACTACAACAATAAAATAACAAGGGCAACAAAAGGGAATAAATATTTTTTTTAAATTTAAAAAAATAAAAAAATAAATGCAAGTTCTATGTGTATTTTCTTCTCTATTATTATTATTATTATTTCCAGAGCCTCAGTGCTCCAGGCTGATTTTACAAAGGGGGGGAGAGGCCGCAGCTTAGAGAGAGAGAGAGGGTGGGAGAGAGACCACAGCACAGAAACAGAGAGAGAGAGAGAGACAGAAACCACGGCACCACCAAAGCTTCCTTCCATGCAGAGCAGGCCGAGCTGGGACCTGGGTCACACACGCAGGGCAAGGCAGCGCCCTGTCTCTGGGAGCCGTCTCGCAGGCCCAGTCCCTGAAGTCCATTCTCCAGAAGAGGAAACTGAGGCCAACAGCAGGTAGACACACAGTCCAGGGCTACATGTCTCCTCAGTGGTGGGTATGAACACAGGCTGAGTCCTCAGTGCCCCCCCTCACCCCCATGCTTCCAGAGAAACCAAGGGCTCTGGCTCCGGCTCCAGTTCCGGGGAAGTTGCCCAAGTCCCTCCCTCCAGGGAGCAGGGACACTGTTACTGAGAGTGGCCATCTTGCTGCCAGGGCAGCTCCCAGGGGCCTCTGCACCATCTCTGACTTCTGTGCCCACGCCTCTGGGCGGCTAAGTGACAGGGAAAGTCAGAGTGGAGGGGCGCTTTTGCCATCGGCCCAGGTGGCCTTCCAGAAGGTTCCTGGGAACCACAGGTCTCTCCCTGCGGGCGGCCAGGCCTTCTGGAGTCTGATGAAGGGCTTCCTTGCCTTCTTTGCTGCCAGGATCCCAAGGAGCATCAGGTCTCACTGGGAATTCTGGGGCCTCTCCAGCCCTGTGATCGCCCTTCCTGGCCTGACAGGTCTTGTGATGCTGGTGGCCCCCTCACTATGGCAACTCGACCAGGAAACAGAGGCCCCTCCACCTCATCCCCTTCCCCCTGGGGATTATCCCAGTTTCCACATTAGCAAGAAGATGCAGACTCCAGGTTCCAGGCTCCAGAGCTGAGCCAGAAGTGCTGACTAACTGCTGACAGTAGAGGCCCTGGCTCTGCTCTAGCTGCTGCTGTGGAGAGAGGAAGAGGGGGTGAGGGGGGAGGGGGAGAAGGGGAGAGAAGAGGGGGGGAGGGGGGAGAGGGAAAGGGGGAGAGAGAGGGGGGAGTCGGGCGGTAGGGCAACAGGTTAAGCGCAGGTGGCACAAAGCGCAAGGACCGTTGGCTTAAGGATCCCCCAGGCAGCGTCCCCTCCACACTCATACGCATGTCCCCGGAGGCCTGACTCTCGGCTCACCCTGTGAATGGAGGAGCACCCCTGGGTGCTGCCCTCTGCCCGTGTGTGTGACTGGACGGAGATGCGAGAGAAGTGACATGCGGTGCCAACAATGCCTGTGTTCTGAATCTAACTGTCGCAGAATAAAAGAGGGTGGGGAGATAGCTCAGCCTGCAGAGCACACACCTTCCCGTGAGCAAGGGCGTGGGTGCTTCCAGCAGCAGGTGAGAGCCACATACAAAATGGAGCTTCAGGAGCAGTGGGGTGGTGCTGTGGTCTCTCCCCTCTCTCAAAACAAACAAACCAGGCCTTTCACCTTCTGTACCCCATAATGACCCTGGGTCCATACTCCCAGAGGGATAGAGAATGAGAAAGCTATCAGGGGAGGGGATGGGATACGGAGATCTGCTGGTGGGAATTGTGTGGAGCTGTACCTCTCCTATCCTACGGTTTTGTTAATGTCTCCTTTTAAAAATAAATAAATTAATTAAAAAAAACAAAACACAGTTCACTGGGAGCTGTGGAATCATGCAGACACAAAACCCCTAGCCCCCTCGCCCCCCCAAAAAAAAACACAGCCAAAACACCTGGTGGCAAAGAAACCAAAACCAAGCCCTCTTGGGGAGCTCCAAGCTCCTGCTGGGGGGGCTGCCAGGCCGCCCTCCCTCAGGCTCCCGTGCTGGGCAGCTGAGGGTCTGTCTCCTTGCTCCCTCAGGCTCTCTCAGACTCTGAGCAGACTGAGCACAGGGAAATTTATGTGTTTGGCCGGCAGGAACTGAGGTCAGGGAGCATGACTCACCTGAGGGGCATCTTGTCCAGAGAACAACTCCCTCAGCGTCTGAGGGGAATCTGCTCTCCTCTTGACAGGAGACCTGGGCAGAGGAGGGCTCATTCATGGTCCTCATGATCCTGCAACCCTTGTCCTTTGTGACCCCTGTCCCCTGTGACCTCTGTCCCCTGAGACATGTCCTCTGCTACCCTGTCCTCTGAGTCCCCTGTGACCTCTGTCCTCTGTAACACCTGTCCTCTGTGACCCTTGTCCTCTGTGGCCCCTGTCCTCTGAGTCCCCTGTGACCTCTGTCCTCTGAGTCCCCTGTGACCCCTGTCCTTTGTCACTTGCCCTCTAGGCCACAGAAGCAGACAGCAGGGGAGTTTGCTTTGAAGAGCTTATTTATGTGAACACTCCAGGCCTGTGTTCTTTCTCTGGAGCGAGGGCTCCTGTGAGAACATCGAGGCCAAGGATCTAGAAGAATCAAAGCCCTGGGCTGGGGAGATAGCACAGTGGTTCTGCAAACAAACTCTCCTGCCTGAGGCCCTGCAGTCCCAGGTTCAATCCCCAGCACCACCAGTTCAGTCCCCAGCACCACCATCAGCTAGAGCTCAGCAGGTCTCTAGGGAAAATGATAATAATAACAACAACAATGATAATGATAATTATAATACAGTGGAGGCAGCATCAAGGTTCTTCAAAAAGAAGAAGACTCTCCTGCCTGAGGCTCTGGGGTCCCAGGTTCAATCCCCAGCACCACCATCCACCAGAGCTCGGCAGGGTTCTGGTCTCTATTTCTCTTTCATTAAATAAATAAATAAACAAACAAAGGCTGGGTATACAGCATAGTGGTTCTGCAGAAAGACTGCCTGTGGCCCCCCAGTCCCAGGCTCAGTCCCCAGCATCACCATAAGCTGCAGCTGAGCAGGGCTCTGGTTTCTGTCTTTCCCTCTGTATCTGTCTCATTAAAATCAATAAAAAATTTAAAAAGAAAGAAATAGGGCTGGGGAGACAGCATAATGGTTCTGCAGAGACTCTCCTGCCTGAGGCTCTGAGGTCCCAGGTTCAATCCTCAGCACCGCCATCAGCTGAGCAGGCCTTTGGGGGGGGGGGGAATCCAAGTCTGCTGGCAAAGGCTCTGTTGCAGAAACAGATGTCTCGAGAAGCCCTTGAGTGTGTGCTAAGGACTGAAGTCCATTCCCTATTCCTGGACCAGGACACCACCAGCCTGTCGTGTCTGCTGCTGACCAGGTGCGGGGTCCTGGGAGACACCACCATGGGCCGTCCTTGTCAGCATCTCTCCTTACTCTAAGACGCAGGCCCGGTGTCCCTTTGCCCTTGCTGGGCCCTGGCCCTGACCCGAGACCTAACCAGTGTGCCCCTGTACCCCGCCGGGAGCCACTCTGAGAGCCCCCACCTTGGACTCCAACAGCAAAGCATTCCATCCGGCGTCTCCAGCACTGGGGGCCCCTAACACCCGCCACCTCCAGGGCAGGCAGCATGTCAGTCCCTTCTCCTGACCCCCCCTCGCCGCACAAGGCCCTGGGCAGCCCTTGATAAGGACTCATAAAAGACGGATTATGTCCCAACAAGAGGCCCCGTTCTCTTCCCCTGGAACTTTCCATTCGGCATTGGGGCGCCGGCCTCCGTCTGCAGGCTGTCACCCCCCAGCCCCCCATAGCTGCCATCTGCTGCCACGGCACAGACAGAGAGGCTGTGGCCTCACTTCAGAGCAGCCGCTGGCCACACCCTGTGATTTATCAACCGAGGCAAGAATGCTGCCGCCTCCAGGCCGCTGCCCGTGGGGAGACTTTGTAGGGATAGTCCCCGGCCTGGCCTCACCCCCAGGCGCGCCTCAGACAACTGTAGACCCTCTGTCAGGTTTCTCTCTCCCTCAAGCTGCGGTCTCAAGGTCCCCATAACCACTCCCCCCACATCTGAGCCGGGCCAGAGACCTCTGGGACAGCCTCCCAGGCAGCCCCCCTCCCTTGAATGCGCCACCATGGTCCCTGACGTGGAGTCAGGACCCCAGAGGACCAGTGGACGTGGAGCTGGTGTGTGATGCTCTGCCCACCAACACAGAGACGTCCGCCAACTCCTTTCACACCCCAGGGTGCCACACACAGACAGAGCCCAGGGCGCAGGGGACAGTGGCCCCCATCAGTCATGGGGCTCCGTACCTTGCACCCGTCCCCCCCTCATCCCCCCCTCCCCAGGGGCTGTGCAGGTATCACCTAGAAGATGACCGCTACTCAGAGGAGGCTAACCTTGGGGCCAGGATTCCGGCCTCCACAAGCCCCTCAGAGAGGCCACACATATTCAGAGAGACAGCAGTGAGGGACAGGGAAAGGTGGCCCCAGGTCTCCCCACAGACCCGGGCAGTAATGGGGCTCCTGCCAGACCCAGGCAGGCACTGGGGGGGGAAGGAAGGAAAGGGTGTTTCTGGGGGTGGTGTCTACCCTTCTCAAGAGCTCAGACCCCACCCCCAGTGGGGTCTGCACAGGAAGCCCTCATATGCTTCCCCGACGGGCACTGTATGGACCGAGGGCCCTGAGGCCCTCAAGCCCAAGGAGACCTGCCAGCTCACCCCCCCACACACACACACACACACACAGGACTAGCACAATGGTGCCTCCCTGCACTGGTGGCAGGGCTAGGAGGATGACTCCAGGTGTGAGCCCCTGAACCTTCTCCCTGGTTGTTTCTGAACCAGCCATCACAGCCGGGTGTGTGTGGGCAGTGACAGTGCTGATGAGCTGGGACCCTCATGTGATGCCAGGCCTGAGCTGGCTCCTGCAAGACAGCAGAGAGCACGGGGAGCCCTGGATGCCCCAGGCTAGGCCACGGGAAGCCTCATCCATTCTGCTCTCTCTCTCTCTCTGGAGCGCAGGGGCTCTGCGGAGGAGCCTGCCATAAAAAGCTTGCCGGATCTGCCAGCCGGACAGTAAAATACCGTGGGCCGGGGAGACAGCACAGCGGTTCTGCAAAAGACTTTTACACCTGAGACTCTGGGATCCCAGGTTCAATCTTCAACGCCATCATCAGCCAGAGCTGAGTAGGGTTCTGAGGTCCTATTTTCTTTGCATGCCTCCTCATGAAACCAAAAATACAAAATTTATTTTTAAAAGAAAAGAGTGGGGCTGGGGAGACAACATCATGATTCTGCAAAGAGACTCTCCTGCCTGAGGCTTTGAAGTCTTTTTTTTTTTTTTCTCTCTCTCTCCCTCTCTCTCTTTTCCTGTCATTAAATAAATTAAAAAAGCCCAACTGAGCGAGATCCAGTGACATTATTCAGTCTCCTCTTCCAACAGTTTGGCCTTGGGAAGCTGGGCTATAAGTCCCTTGAGGGGAAGGGTTGCAGCTAGAAGGTCCAGAAACCTCTGAGCTGCCCAGGCATTCAATGGGGGGGGGGGAAAGACCTGCCTCTCCAGACAACTCCCCAGCAGACCTCAGACACCAGGTCTGTCTGTGTGCCCAGGCAGTCAGCTGGGGCAAGGCCACAAGCACCCAGCTTCCAGGGTGCCGTGCACACGACCTCTCTTCACAGGCGCTGCTCCAGGCGGGAAGACTCATGAGGGAGCCCACAGAGGAGAGATCAGGGGAGCAGCTAGGGGCGGGGTTAGCGGGAAGGGAGGGAGAGATAGAGAGAGAGAGAGAATGCCAGCTAGAGCAGCCGCAGCAGGGAGGGTCTCTTTACAGAGCTGGTCTCCCTCTGACCATGGCTTTGGCCTTTTGCAGGCGTCAGAAGTGCTGACCGCAGGCCCTGTCTGTGGGTGTGGAGGGCCAGCCAGGCTGGGGGTGAGCCCGTCTCTGCCGCTTCTTCTGTGAGGACGACTCTGATTAAAGCTCAGAGATTCCTGGCTTGGCTTTTAAGCTGAAAGGGACCATTCAGAAGGCCTGTGGACAGGACTTCCCACACTTCAGGACACTTGGTGCTTGGGCCACATGGCACATCTCTGTCCATCTGTACTTGTCTGGGGAGTTCCAGAACATTCTCAGCCCCCCAGACAATAATCTGACCCCAGCCATGGCAGTCTCCACTCCATGATGTCCAGGGGCTGTGAGGCTGAATGAGATGCTGTGGGTCTCCAGCACATCCCAGGTGGTCAACTGGTCAGCCCTCACCTCATCCGTGGCCCCTCTCTGAGAGGAAGACCCCCCCCACCTCCCCATCCCCAAAGGAGAGGTCCCTCTGCAGGCTCCAGCGCACGCGTGATGCTGTGAGTCTCAGCGGCTCAGGCCCATCTCGGGCCATCCTGCGAGCTTCAGGAGCTAAAGGTGTCAGTGGCCACTGGGGAGTCACAGGCTGAGGAGAGTGGGGAGGGGGAGGCGCCGAGCCCTGGGGAAGCTGAGTGGGCATGGCAAGAGTGGAGCGTGTGCTGGGCTGGGTGTAGCCAGGCCACCAGTGCCTGCCAGGCAGGGCAGGAGAGGGAGGGAACGCCAGTCCTCTGCCCTGGGCAGCTGGGCAGTGGGCTAACATCACTACGCACGCCCCCCCCCCCAGCATCTCCCCTCTCTAGAGAGCAGCCCCATGACTCGGGCACCTTCTGGCCTCAGCTGCCCAGCCCACAGACAGGCCACTCAGGATGGACAGGGGACGCTCTGGGAAGCCCTGTAGGTGGGCCTTATGGGCCTGGGTCTCCAGCTGACAGCTGCAGGAGGGGAGGCAGGCACCCAGCACCCCTCCCTCAAGCCCTCTGCTGTGCACCCCAGGCCAGCTTTCTGTAGCACCAGGCCCTGGCACGGGGCCTGAAGCCTGTTACACCCTGTAAAGTGTCGGGCAGGGGGCCGAGGGGCAGAGCTCTATGGACCAGCTCCCAGAGCTGGGGAGCCCCAGGGCAGCTCCCCACAGCTCTGCTGCCCGAGCACGCCCCAGCACCTCGGCACGGGACAGCTCTGTGGTGTTTATTGAAATCCACAGCTGGTAGCAATTTGTTCACCAGCAAGCGGCCCTCTCCTCCCCCCCTTCTTTGGTGGGAGAAGCCCCGGGGGCCACGGCAGCCCTCACTGTTCACATGAACAAGGCCTCTGCCCTGCTGCTCATAGTCTGATTACAGAGTGGGGCTCATCAGCCCCCTCAGCGGGAGGGAACATCGCAGGGGTGGGGGGGGTGGCAGCACAGACTCACATGGCCCCTGGGCCCCCACAAGAGAGGTGCCTCTGTTTAGCTGAGGAGAGATGGGGGAGCAGAGTGGGGAGCTGGACAGTTATGCCCACACACACTGGAAAGCAGAACTTTTTTGGTTTTTTGGAAGGTTGGGTGTGGAGCAAGACAAAAAAGGAAGACTAGGCTGGCTGAGAACACACTCCATGACGCATGCCCAGCACCCAGCACCTCTCTTCTTTGGGGAGGGGAGGGGGCTTGTGTCTCTGACCCCCACCCGGTAGCTAGAGGGAGGCTGAGTCCTCTTGTCGCCCCAAGCTGGCCTACCTCCTCCACGTAGGCCAGGGGCTTACAGGACAGCTCAGGGGCCGGTCCTGACTGGTCACAGGCCCTGCTCAGGTTGAGCCTTGTGCACAGGCCCTTGGAGGACGTACTAGGGAAACGCCGAGGCTGAAAAGGAGGTCCCGCTACCCTCCCCCCACACTGGATCCCCAGGCACAGAGCCGGGGACCCCCCCCACCAGGCTGGGATGCAGGAGCCGTGTCTGTGCCCCCTGCAGACCCATCCAGACTCGTGTCCACAGGAGACGGGGCCCGGGGCACCATGGCGCTGCCCTTTATACAGTGACCACCTTCCCACAGTCCCTCACAGCCACCCGCTGCACAGGGGACTGTCTTTTCTGTGTGTGCAGAGAGGGCACCTTGTCTGGGTGGTCAGCAGACTCTGGGGCAGAAGGAGCAGATTCTCAGGCCACCGGCCAGGCCACCTGGGTGACGGGGTGACGGGCAGGAAGCCCTGTGTGTGCGGGGAGGAGGGGAGGCGGCCGCCATCTCTTTTCTCTTCCTTCCCTTCCTACACCAGAGCCCTGCTCAGCTCTGGCTTATGGTGGTGTGGGGGACTGAACCTGGGTCCCCAGAGCCTTAGGCTGGAGAATCTCTTTGCAGAACCATTATGCTTTCCCCCCTCTGCAAAAATAAAAATTAAAAAACAAACGAACAAGAAATGGCAAAGGCACCACCATACAAAGCTTCCTTTAATGGCGGGGGGCACCTGCCTCTGGGGGTGCACATGACAGAGCAAGTGCAGCACCCAAGGGAGCTCTCTCATCTACCCAGGGCTAGCAAACTAGCTTGGGTACAAGGGCACCGGCCTTGTCCTGTGTTTTGCTCCAGCCAGGCCCCCGCACTGGGGTGGGGGTGGGGGCGTCCTAGCTCTGTCTCTCTGTCTGCAGAAAGCTGGCTCAGAGCAGGCGAGGTCCTGACACAACATGGAGAGGAGGAGGAGGAAGACAAAAGCTGCAGGAAAGGACCCTTGCTTTTTCCAAACGTGGACAGGCCTGGGCTCAGCTCTCAACCTTCACAGGGATGATGGTGCCCCGAGGTCTCTCCTGTGTGTTTCTACCTGGAAAAGCTGGCCTGAAACAGTGAACCTCCAGTGAGGACAGTTTAAAAAAAAAAAAAACTGTAAAAAGAACAGACTGGCCTCTAATAAAACCAGGGGGAGTGAGGTTTCCCTCATCCCCCAGTTCCAGCCTCCGAGGAACCAGACGTAATATGCCAATAAGAGAGAGCCTCTGTCTCGCTGGCCTGGGCTTCTCTGAGCCACAGGAGAAGCTGAGAGTTTGCCGCGCATAACTCTGTTCAGCTGGCCGCTGATGAGACTGGAACACCGGTGCCAGAGCGCAGCTGTGCGCCTCCTCACTGCGGAACCATCATTTTCTTAATTACAAACGCAGTGGAGTCTGTGGGCTTGTTTGTTTTTAATTTCGCTTCAAGACTCAAGGTCTCTGTGTTTATCTTACCCTAATCTTCTCTGGAAGAGGCCAGATCCAATTCTGCTTAGCGTTTTCTTTAAAAGAACGCACTTGGGCTTTTGAAAAGATCCTTGCTGCATTTTCTTCTGTGAAAGATGTACACATGTGATCTTTGAGTTAGTTATTCTCTGCATAACTGCAGCTCCAGGCAGTGAGTAGATATTTTTATTTATCTATTTTACTTTATTTAATTTATTTTCCTATTGGTTGCCGTTGTTTGTTGTTGTTGTTGTTATTGATGTCATTGTCATTGGATAGGACAGAGAGAAATGGAGAGAGGAGGGGACGATAGAGAGGGGGAGAGAAGGACAGACACCTGCAGACCTGCTTCACCGCCTGTGAAGTGACTCCCCTGCAGGTGGGGAGCCGGGGGCTTGAATCGGGATCCTTACGCCGGTCCTTGTACTTTGTGCCACATGCGCTTAACCCGCTGCACTACCGTCCGACTCCCCTTTTTACAGTTTTTTCTGTCAATTGGGACATCACCACCCTGAGATAACTTGGCCAGAGAGGGGAGAGAGAGAGACACACACACACACCCCAAGCTTCCCTCAGTGCTGGGCTAGGGGTTCGAGCACCGCCAGACAGGCAGCCCCCTCCCCCAACTAGGTGATTTATCTCTGCTCAGAGCTGACACAGGCGTCAGAGGCCCAGGAGAAGCCATCCATGGAAGGAGACCATGGAGGGAGCCGAGCTGTGGAGCACCCGGTTAAGTGCACATAGTATTAAGGGCAAGGATCCTGGTTCAAGCCCCTGGCTCCCCGCCTGCAAAGGGGATGCTTCACAAATGGTGAAGCATGTCTGCAGGTGTCTCTCCCTCTATCTCCCCTCCACTCTCAGTTTCTCTCTGTCCTATCCAATAAAAAAGGAAAAAGTGGCCTCCAGGAGCAGTGGATTCTTAGTGCCTGCATCAAGTCCCAGCAATAACCCTGGAGGCAAAGAAAGAAAGAAAGAGACCACCATGGGCTGCTGTCCCCAGCTGGCTGAGGAGACAAGAGCGCTGTGAGGCGGGAGGGGAGGACTCAGCAGCGGCGGCTCTTCCTGGGGGTGAAGGGGTCAGTGAGGGTGATGGGGTGGGGGCGAGGGGCCCAGGTGGTGGCACACCTGGTGAAGCGCACACATTACAATGCATAAGGACACGGGTTCAAGCTCCCACTCCCCACCTGCAGGGCAGAAGCTTCATGAGCAGTGAGGCGGGGCTGCAGGTGTCTCTGTCTCTGTCTCTCTCCTTTTCTATCTCACCCTCCACATCCCCAAAGGGGTCCAGAACAGCCCCTGCGGGCCCGGCTTCTGTCTCTCTCAGTCTCCAAGGGCGGAGGGCATGACTGCTGCTCTGAAACAGTGTTTAGTCGGGAGCCGGGTAGTAGCGTGACTGGTTAAGTGCACGTGGTGTGAAGCGCAAGGACCAGCAGGATTCCGGTTCGAGTCCCCGGCTCTCCACCTGCAGGGGAGTCACTTCACAGGTGGTGAAGCAGGTCTGGAGGTGTCTTTCTCTCCCCCTCTCTATCTTCCGCTCCTCTCTCCATTTCTCTCTGTCCTATCCAACAACAATGACATTAATAATAACTACAACAACAATAAAAAACAAGGGCAACAAAAGGGAAAATAAATAAAATTAAAAAAAAAAAGAAACAGTGTTTAGTGAAAAGGAAGCAGCCCCCCACCTCAAAGCACCCCACCTCTGCCCCCCTCCCTGACCCTCCTGCTGCTCCCCGCAGCTCACGGACAAGCCAGGAGCCTGAAACCAAGCCTATAGGGCTGAGAATAAGCTAATTTTACAGCCTCAAAACAGCACCTCCCCTACACACACACACGCACACGGCAAAACCCAGTGGCTGCTGTGTTGGCCAGGGAGCAGTGGGTCAGCTGTGGAAATGCAGCCTGGGAAGCACGGTGACGGCGGCTGTGGGAACCCCCGCCTAGGGCCCAGTGTACCGGCACAGAGAGAGTCAGGGCCCCTCGGCTTCCCGACCCCACTTTCTCACTCCTACCTAGCTGAGCACATGGCCTGTCCTGTTTGGACAGCAGGCCCTCCCTCCCACGGGGGACAGGCTCCACCTGGGACCCTGGAGCCTCAGGCATCTGAGGCTCTTTGCAGAACCATCATGCTGACACCCCAGATATTTTGCATTAAAGAAAACTTGATAAAAAAGAACTGCTGGGGCAGGGTGGTGCGCACCTGGTTGAGCACACATGTTACAGTGTGCAAGGACCCGGGTTCGAGTTTCTGGTCCCCACCTAGTGGGGGAAAGCTTTGTGAGTGAAGTGGTGCTGCAGGTGTCTATCTCCCCCTTCATTATAGATTTCTGATGGTCTCTAACTGATAAATAATAAAGATAATATAAAAGAAGAAGAAGAAGAATTGCCCGTCTCTGTGCCTCGTCGTGCAGCCCATCAGAACTAAAGGATCCCACACAGGCTCGGCCCCTTCTGACATGAGGAAACAGACGCTCAGAGTACCTAAGCCCTCAGCCCAGCACCCAGGAGATAACCAACAGGAGGAGGACTGAGCCTGAGCAGGGCACTGCGCCCACCCCCCATTCCCACTCTGTGTTTGGCATTCATGACTCTCCCCGCCTCGCCTCTCCCTAGACCTGCCAGTGACTGTCCTTCCCAACACTCTTCTCCTGAGGGCTGGGCCTCTGCCCAGACTTGACCGTCGGCTCTGTGACTGAGTCCTCTCCCAGCAACGACTCAGCTCTACAACGCGGGTCCCCGGAGGGAGTGAGCTTGGAGAGGCTCTTCTGCCAAGTTGCTGTTTCAAAGGCCCCAGCTCTCACCTCTGCTCTGAGAACCGCATGGCTCTTTGGCGGCTCTTTCTGGCTTCCCTTCCCTCCTCCCCCTACACACGCTGAGGAGAGGGGCCAGAGGCTGGGCCTGGGCTGGCGAAGGAAGATGTAGGCAGGTGGGGTCTTGGGCTGGGAGTGGGTGAGCGGGGGTGTCGGACAAGGCCAGGCCAGGCCCCAGAGCCCTCTCTTCCCACTGGAAACAGGGCTGAGTGCTGACACGGGGTTCCCCCCGCTCCCACAAGCCTCCCAGGGCAGAGTTGTCATCAGGGGCTCTGGATGAAGCCGCACATAAAGATCTGACTGTTGTTAAATACAAAAAACAAAACAAAACAAAACAACTGAAAAAAGTTCCAGGGAACTAAATTGAAACCAGCTGTGAGCCAGAGAAGCCCAAGACTCAGCGTGAGTCCAAGAGAAGGCATAGTAACACTTGCCGGGCGTGGGCCCGGTGGTGCAGAGACACCCAGCCCGGTCACGGGACCCTCCGTACGGCTTCCCTGCCACGAGAGAAACGGACCCTCTGTTGCCTGCAATTGTGGGGTCTCTAGGAGCTGAGTGAGAATCTCAGTTCTAAATCCAGGCTCAGCCTGGTTCACTGCGGCCTGGCTGGGTCTGCATCCTGCCTACGGCTGGCGCCCCCGACTGGTGCCCCCGACTCGCTTTTTATACGGTCCTTCAGTTCCTGGGTTAGCGGACTAGCAAACACTCGACAGAAGATGCCATTCTGTCAGTGGAGGTCTGTTATGACAAGCCTGGAATCAGGACGATGCGGTGCCACGTCCAGGAGTAACATATAGAGGTGGGGAGACGGCACAGTGGTTCTACACAATGGCTTTCGTGCCTGAGGCTCGGGGGTCTCAGGTTCAATCCCCGGCACCATCATCAGCAAGAGCTGATCAGGACTCTGGTCTCTCTGTATATCTCATTAAAATATAAAATAAAGGAACATACTGTCAAAACCATGGAGGGAAACCATGGCCCAGGGTTGGCCTGGAATCAGGGATCTTATCAGAAAGAAATCTAGTCCGGTGACTTTTGGGGCGGTGGAAGCTTGGAATTTGAGTTTCTCAAGGACATACCAATTTAGCTAACTTACTAACTCTCTCACAGATTAGTCTCTTCTCCCCCACTACGTGGGGCTTGGAAACCATTTGGCATTTTCCAGAGTGCCACATCAAACCCATGCTTGGGAATGTATCTACCCATGTGAAGTGGCATTTGGAGGGAAAGAGCCCAAAGGAGTTAAGTCACAACAAATATTATAAGAGAAACAAATACTGTAAGAGATCCTATAATATTTGTCATTGTTGTTGGCTTCACTGTTCTGGACTTTTTCAGACAGAAAGAGAGAAAGGGAGAGTGAGTGAGAGAGAGAGAGAGAGCCAGGTGGTGGAGGACCTGGTTGAACACACATGCTACAGTGCTCAAGGAAATGGTTCAAGCCCCTGGTCCCCACCTGCAGGGGGGAAGCGTCACAAGTGGTGGAGCAGGGCTGCAAGTGTCTCTCTGTCTCTCTCCCTATCATTTGTTTAATCTCGATATCTGACTGTCTCTATTGAATAAGTTAGTAAAGATAATAAAACAGTTGTTAAAAAAAGACATTGGAGGAGTCACAGTGAGTTAAGAGCACATGGCGTGAAGCACAAGGGCCGGTGTAAGGATCCAGGTTCGAGCCCCCGGCTCCCCACCTGCAGGGGAGTCGCTTCACAGGCAGTGAAGCAGGTCTGCAAGTGTCTGTCTGTCTCACCCCCTCTCTGTCTTCCCTTCCTCTCTCCATTTCTCTGTCCTGTCCAACAATGACGACAACAATAATAACTACAACAATAAAACAACAAGGGCAACAAAAGGGAATAAATAAATAAATAAACACTCAGAAACTAAATATTTTTTTAATAAGTTTTTATATTTATTTATTTATTTATTTTCCCTTTTGTTGCCCTTGTTTTAACATTGTTGTGGTTACTGATGTTTTTGTTGTTGGATAGGACAGAGAGAAATGGAGAGAGGAGGGGAAGACAGAGAGGGGGAGAGAAAGACAGACACCTGCAGACCTGCTTCACTGCCTGTGAAGTGACTTCCCTGCAGTTGGGGAGCTGGGGGCTCGAACCCGGATCCTTACACTGGTCCTTGTGCTTCACGCCATGTGCACTTAACCTACTGCGCTACCACTCGACTACCAACAGAAACTAAATCTTGAGAGTAAGGTATAAAATTTGACTCTATATCATTACTATACTGGAAAAAAAAAAAGACATTGGGTGGTCTGGGAGGTGGCGCAGTGGATAAAGCATTGGGCTCTCAAGCATGAGGTCCTGAGTTCAATCCCTGGCAGCACATGTAGCAGAGTGATGTCTGGTTCTCTCTCTCCTATCTTTTTCAGGAATAAATAAACAAATTAAAAAAAAAAAGACATTGGAGAGTGTATGTGCATGAGAGAGAGAGAGAGACAGAAAGAGAAAGAGGTGCAAAGAGATCACTACGCCATTGCTTCCTCTAATGTGGTGGGGGCCAGGCCCAGACCCGGGCAGCGCACTTGACAAAGCCCTCACTGTCCAGGCGAGAAATTCTGAGCCTGTCTTCAACAGACCCAGTTGGGACCTTCCTAGGTGGGATACAGACGTGTGTCTCTTTATTCCTAAATGTCTGTAAATGCCCTGGGAATGGGATGTGAAGATGAAAGCAGTGCCTGTACAAAGGTGTGTCTGTTTGTAAGGTTACTGGTTTATTTAATCGGATCCCAGGGTTATCGCTGGGGCTCAGTGCCAGCACTGTTAATCTACTGTTCCTGTGGCCATTTTTTTTCCATTTTATTGATAGGACTGAGAGAAATTGAGAGAGGAGGGGAAGATAGAGAGGGAGAGAGAGAGACACTTGTAGACCTGCTTCACTGCTTGTGAAGTGACCCCCCTGCAGAGCTTAATACTATGTGTGCTTAACCGAGTGGTTCATCACCTGGCCTCTGTTTTACCTTTCTACTTTATACATACACACACACACACACACACACACACACACACACACACACACACACACATTTCAAGGTGAAAAAGTGCGTCTAGGATGATGATTTTCACTGCTCCCAGGACCCTCTGGTGTGCAACATCTTAAATGCTGCTCTCCTCCGAGTGTTTTGAGGAAGCGGTTGCTAAGACGGGTCTTGTGTGTTGCAGGGCCTGCTGGGGCAGGGAAAGAAAGCCTCCAGGGAGCCCCATGTAGGACGCTCATAGTGATAACCCTGGAGGCAAAAAGGGGGAAAATATGGTGGCCCACTAGGTGCTGCAGTAGATGAAGCTCTGAATTCTCACGCATTCGGTTGATGCGATCCCCGGCAGCACGTGCACCATGAGGGCAAGCGGCCTCGGGCCCTCGCTCCCTCGCTCCAGAGCCTCGTCAAGAGAGACAGACGCCGGTCCTGCTGCTGCAGCCGCCCCAGCGACTGACAATGGCTTCTACTCAGATGCTTCCAACACTGCCCAGGACGACAGGGCTGGGTGCAGGCCATTCTGGGGAGTAGTCCTGTCACCACCACCGGCCACTTAGCATCTCCCTGGCCCCGGGCCCCTCCCAGTGTTGCAGGTCCCCAGTTGGGGGTGGCAGGTGGGCTGCTCAGACAGGCCCAAGAGGAGAGGACGAAGGCCCCTGTGCAAACAGACATAAGCACCCCGGCCCTGCTGTGGCTCTAGGGAGCAGAGCCGCACCACCTGGAGAGAGAGCTTTGCCCAGAGCAGCAAGCGTTTTGGGGCAGCCTGACAATCACCCAATCACCTGTTTTCAATCCTGATCTTACAAAAAAAAAAAAAAGAAGAAGAAGACGAAGAAGAAGCCTAAGCACAGAGTGAGGCAGTCAGGAAATTCATCTGCAGTGAGACCCTCCTCCGCGAGAAAAGCTCCTCCGTGGTGGCCAAGGAGACCACTTCCTGCCAGCGGTCAGGGGCCAAAAGTGCCGGGACAGAAGGGGAAGTCATAGCCAGGACTCTCCCAAGCCAGAGTCCAGTGGCACTGACCAGTGTGCTCACAGACAGACATCAGTGCCCATAAGGAGTCGGTCCTCTCTCCCTCCCTCACCCCTTCCTTTTCCTTTGCCACCAGGGCTGTCACTGGGGCTCAGTGTCTGCACAGTAAATCCGCTGCTCCTGGCGGCCATGTTTTCTCCTTTCTTTTTTATCAAGACAGAGAAAAGTTGAAAAGGGAGGAGACAAGAGGACAAGGAAGAGAAAGAGAGCCACCTGCAGGCCTGCTTTACTGCTCATGAAGCAGGTACGGAGACAGGGGGCTTGAACCTGGGTACTCACGCATCATCTCATGCTCATGCGCTACCTTCCAGCCCGCGGGTTCTGTCTTCATCAAGATGCCGTGTGCCTGGCACCTGCCTCGGAGCCACCAGCACCCCAAGGTGGCCATGAAGCTTCCTCTCTGACAACGAACGGACTGGCTGAGTGGCTGAGTGACGTGTGCTGAGAGCGGAAAGTCACCTCAAACAGCCCCCTTGCTCCCCGTCACTCTGCACACGTTCTGCCTGGACGCAGAGCCCCCCTGCAGGCCGCAGAGCCCCCCAACACGCCGCTCCTCCCACCTCGGCAGCCTGTGTCTCCTGGTGCAGCAGCGTGAGGCCCGTCAGGTCTTCCAGGAAGGAGTGTGAGGAGTTGAACACTTTGGCCAGGAAGTGAAATCCTTCCCGCTCGTACTGGTCCAGCACCTGTGAGATAATTACCCATTACTGATTTATTCTCAGCGGAGATACAGGCTTCACATGGCATGCGAAAAGAGTTTCTTTTTCTTTTTAAAATATATTTGATTTGTTTATTTATGAGCAAGATACAGAAAGAGAGACCGGAGGCAGCATGTCCTTGACTGGCTGGAGAATGTCAGTGCACACAGCATCACAGAGGTTCTCCACCAGTAACCAGTACCAGCGACTAACTACACCAGGGGCCCAACTGCACCACTTCCAGTCAACTCTGTACCAGAGGTTCTAGTGTGGGAAACAGGCAAGAAAAAGATATCTAGATCAGACATAAAGAAGCAAGGCTATCGTGGTCCAGGAGGTGGTGCAGTGGATAAAACACTGGACTTGGTCCTGAGTTCAATCCTCGGCATCACATGTACCAGAGTGATGTCTGGTTCTCTCTCTCTCTCTCTCTCTTTCTCCTCCTATCTCTTCGTGAATAAATAAAATCTTTAAAAAAAAGAAGTAATTGCTATCTTTATTTGCAACATTTATATGCCTAAGAAACACACACCAAAAAACAAAACAACAAAAATACAAAAATAAAATCAACTCTTAGAGATATCAGACACAGTAAGAGTGTAAGACACAGAGCCATATACAAAAACCAACTATATTATTTTTTAATATGTATTCCTTTTTGTTGCCCTTGTTGTTTTATTATTGTAATTATTATTGTTGTTATTATTGGTGTTGTCATTGTTGGACAGGACAGAGAGAAATGGAGAGAGGAAGGGAAGACAGAGAGGAGGAGAGAAAGACAGACACCTGCAGACCTGCTTCACCGCTTGTGAAGTGACGCTCCTGCAGGTGGGGAGCCAGGGGCTCGAACTGGGATCCTTATGCCGGTCCTTGTGCTTCACGCCATGTGCGCTTAACCTGCTGTGTTACCACTCGACTCCCACCAACTATATTTTTAACACAGTAATAGTAAGAGACCCCATTCTCTCAACTTGACAGATCTTCTAGGCAGAAAACCAATAAAGAAACAAGGAAGCTAAATAGATAGATAAACTAGAACTATTGGACATTTTCAGAGTAAAAATGGTGATTTCACTGTTTTCAGTCCATCTTGGACCGAGCTTGCAGAAATCATGTTAAGTGAGATAAGTCAGAAACAGAAGGATGAAAATGAGATGATCTCACTCCCAGACAGAAGTTGAAAAACAAAATGAGAAGAGAAAACACTAAGCGGAACTTGGATTGGAGTTGGTGTCTTAAACCAAAGTAAAAGACTCTGGGGTGGGGGTGGGGAGAGTTCAGGTCCTGGAACCAGATGGCAGAGGACCTAGTGGGGGTTGTATTGTTGTGTGGAAAACTGAGAAATGTTAGGCATATACAAACTATTGCATTTACTGTCAACTGTGAAACATTAATCCCCCAATAAAGAAATAAAGCCCCCACAAAAACCAACTATATTTCTAGACACCTACAATGAAAAACTCAAAGAAGAAATCAAAAAGACTACTCCATCACAATAGCTTCAACAGGAGTAAAATATCCAGGAACAAAGTAGTGCAGTACTTATACACTGAGAACTTCAAAACATTTTGGGAAAAAAAAATTAATGTCAGGTCATCCCAAGCTCATGGGCTGTGGGCTGGCTCACTGTTGGTGAAATGTCAGTATTCTCCCAAACTGACCATGATACATGTGACTTCCAATGAGGGAGGGGGCTTGTTTGTTTTGGTGGGGAGGGATGATGAAACATATCCACAGGGCAGGGGTAGATAGCATAATGGTTATGCAAAGAGATCATCATGCTTGAGGCTCCAAAGTCTCAGGTTCAACCCCCCGTATCACCATAAGCTAGACCTGAGCAGTGCTCTGATAAAATATTTAAAAAGAAAGACAGACAGCCACAACCTGACTGCTAAAATGTATATGGAATCACAAGGGTCCTAGAAGAACCAAAATAATTTTGAAACAGAAATAATTTTGAGGGAGTCGGGCGGTAGCACAGCGGGGTAAGTGCACGTGGCACAAAGTGCAGGGACCGGCTTAAGGATCCCGGTTCGAGCCCCCGGCTCCCCACCTGCAGGGGAGTCACTTCACAAGCGGTGAAGCAGGTCTGCAAGTGTCTATCTTTCTTTCCCCCTCTGTCTTCCCCTCCTCTCTCCATTCCTCTCTGTCCTACAACGGCGACAACAAAAATAACTACAACAATAAAACAACAAAGTCAACAAAAAAGGAAAAATAAACAAAATCTTAAGAAAAAAAGTATTTTGAAAAAGAACAAAAGAAAAAGAACAAAGCAGGAGGTCTGCTTCTGTAATTTCAGGAGTTAGTATGATGCAGCCATGATTATGTTAGAATAAGAAGATTAAAAAAAACACACCAAAAAACAATAGAATTCAGAATCCCCAAAACAAACCCTTCCCTGACAACTGTGACAAGGTCATTTAATAGGGGAGACTGGTCCTTTCAACAAGCAGTACTGGAGCAACTGGGCCCTCTTCTGCAAGAGGAAAGTCGGACCCTACACACCCCACATGGTGACCAACGGAGGAGGGGCCACAGGGCTGACCGGGCTGACCGTGAGAAGAGCAGAGACCATTCTGTTCTGAAAGAAACCACGGCAGATTTTCAGGGGCTGGTGCTACGTAACAGATTTTTAAAAATTATTATTATTTATTTATTCCCTTTTGTTGCCCTTGTTTTATTGTTGTAGTTATTGTTGTTGTTATTGATGTCATCGTTGTTGGATAGGACAGAGAGAAATGGAGACAGGAGGGGAAGGCAGAGAGTGGGAGAGAGAGACAGACACCTGCAGACCTGCTTCACTGCCTGTGAAGCGACTCCCCTGCAGGTGGGGAGCCGGGAGCTCGAACAGGGACCCTTACGCTGGTCCATGCCGGTCCTTGCGCTTTGCGCCATGTGCACTTAACCCGCTGTGCTACCACCCAACTCCCAACAGGTTTTTTTTTAATAGTAATTTTTTTTTATTATTGGTTTAATGATGATCGACAAGGCCGTAGGATAAGAGGGATACAATTCCACACAATACCCACCACAGGAGTTCCATATCCCATCCCCTCCATTAGAAGCTCCCTATTCTTTTTTTAAAATATTTTATTTTTAATTTTTTATTTAAAATATTCCTTTTTTGTTGCCCTTGTTTTTATCATTGTTGTGGTTATTATTATTGTTGTTATTGATGTTATCATTGCCAGATAGGACAGAGAGAAATGGAGAGAGGAGGGGAAGGGGGAGAGAATGAGACACCTGCAGACTTGCTTCACTGCTTGAGAAGCGACTCCCCTGCAGGTGGGGAGCTGGGGGCTCGAACAGGGATCCTTACACTGGTTTGTCGACTTTCACACTGCGTGTGCTTAACCCACTGCGCTACCACCCAACCACAGGAAACTCCCTATTCTTGAGAGCTTGTTGGAGGTTCTAGCAGGGGAGCGCAGCTACTCGTATACCCTCAACCATCCTCTTCGACTGAGCGTGCAGCTTTGGTAGGGACTCACATGGAGCGGGGAGGGAGGTAGGGGACACTCGCCTAGCCGGCCAGATCAGCCAATCAACCCTGGCAATCAATGGGTGACAGATGTCACAGCCAGATCGCCCACACATCCAGCTCCCCTGTTCTTTATCCCTCTGGGGACTAAAGGACTCTTTATGGGATGCAGAAGGCGGGAGGTCTGGCTTCTGTAATTGCTTCTGTGTTGGACATGGGTGTTGGCAGGTGGACCCACACCCCCTGCCTGTTTCTGTCTTTCCCTAGTGGAGTGGGGATCTGGGGAGGTGGGGTTCCAGGACACATTGGTGAGGATGTCTGCCCAGGGAAGTCAGGTTGGTGTCATGGTAGCATCTGCAACCTGGTAACTATGAAACAGTTTTAATGGCCTAGGAAGTGGAACAGGAGCTAGAGGGCTGGTCCCAGGGCAGGAGGGCCAAATCCCCGACTTCGGCATCGCAGTGGCAGGGCAGTGCTCTGGTTCTATTTCTGCTCTCTCTCTCTTTTTTCAATATCAAATAAATATTAAAAAAAATTTTTTCTTACATGTGACAATAAAACTATAGGCAACCAGGGAGTCAGGCGGTAGCGCTGCGGGTTAAGCACACGTGGCGCAAAGCACAAGGACCTGCGTAAGGATCCTGGTTCGAGCCCCGGGCTTCCCACCTGCAGGGGAGTCATTTCACAAGCGGTGAAACAGGTCTGCAGGTGTCTGTCTTTCTCTCCTCCTTTCTATCTTCCCATCTCTCTCCATTTCTCTGTCCTATCCAACGACGATGACATCAATAACAATAACAACAATAACTACAACAATAAAACAAGGGCAACAAAGGGGAATAAATAAATATTTTAAAAAGACTATAGGAAACCAAAAAAAAAATAGTGGACAAATCAAGATTTCATCACAATTAAAAACAGATCGCCTCCAAATTACATCAAGCAAGTGAAAGACAACCCGCAGAATATGCGAGAACATCTGTAAAGTTTGTATCTAGTAAGGGCTGGGTGTCCTACAGAGAGAGCTCTTGCAAGTTCATAAAAAAAAAGACAAAGGGTCCAATTTTTAAATGGACAGAGGAAGGGAATAGGCAGCTTTCAAAAAAAAAAAAAATCCTCAACCACCACCAAGTCTATAAAAAGAGGTTCAACACCACAGGCCATCAGGCAAATGCAAACTGAAGCCGTGGACGGCTGTAACAAAGACGACAACGAACAAACGCAGGAAGGACGACGGGAACCCCCCCAGCACGGATGAAGGCAATTTGGAGTGGAGCAGCCCGTGTGGAGAACTCAGCGGTTCCACAAAATGCTGGACTTGGAGTTAGCACACCCCCGGGAGGACACACCCAAAGAACTGAGCACACGTGTTCACACACAAACTTTTCCTCACATGTTCACAGCGGCTACAATGGAAACAGCCCAGTGGCCATCATTTGGAGAGTGGGTGTTAAAATGCCCATCCTGCTGTGGAATATTATCCACCTACAGAAAGGAGTGGAGAGTTTGGATCCACTAGAGCAGGGGTGAGCCTGCAAACACATCAAGCCACTCACAAGATTCCACGTCCCTTTGAGCCCATTTCTATAAAATGTCCAGAATGGGGACAAGTAGAGGGAAGCAGAGAGCAGCTCGATACTTTCCGGGGCCTGGGGACAGTCCAGACGGGGCTTGTTTCCAGGGTGATGGGGATATCTGGAATCAAGACCGATGGCTGCACCAACTCCTAGATACACTGAAAAATATACTGACTTGTGCACTTTGAAACAGTAAACTTTATAGCATGTGAATTAATCTTGATAATGTAAAAAGACAAACGCAATGAACTTTTAAGTATAGGGATTCAACATAATACCTAAAACTGAGTAAGACAGACAGGTAGGTAAGTAGGTAGTTAGGTGGGTGGGTACATGGATGGATGGATAAGTGACTGGATGTATGGATGAATGGATGGGTGGTTGGATGTATGGATAGATGGATGAGTGGATGGATGGGTGGATGGACAGATGGGTGGATGGATGGATGAATGGATAGATGGGTGCGTGGATGGATGGACTAGTGGATGGATAGATGGGTGGGTGGATGGATGGATAGGTGGTTGGATGGATGGATAGGTGGGTGGATGGATGGATAGGTAGGTGGATGGATGGATGGATGGATGGATGGATGGATGGATGGATGGATAGGTGGGTGGGTGGATGGATGGATAGGTGGGTGGGTGGATGGATGGATAGGTGGGTGGATGGATGGATAGGTGGGTGGATGGATGGATAGGTAGGTGGATGGATGGATGGATGGATGGATGGATGGATGGATAGGTGGGTGGGTGGATGGATGGATGGATAGGTGGGTGGGTGGATGGATGGATAGGTGGGTGGGTGGATGGATGGATAGGTGGGTGGGTGGATGGATGGATGGGTGGGTGGATGGATGGATAGGTGGGTGGGTGGATGGATGGTTGGTTGGGTGGGTGGATGGATGGACTGGTGGATGGATAGATGGGTGGGTGGATGGATGGATGGACTGCCCCACTGCCACCAAACTGTGAACCTGCAGGGAGTGCTTCCTCAATGGTGGAGCATTTTTTAGTCAGAACTGTTTGGCAAATAGTGGGGACCCAGTCTAGATAATCATCTGAAAAGGTCAACAAAATCTGTGAAGATTCCAGAAGATCACCCTGCTGTCCTGGGGCCTACCCTCTGCTACTGGGAAGAGGTGGTGGTGGTGTGCTGGCCATCTGCTGAGGTCAATGTCTTATTCCCCCTGCTCTGCTTCAAGATTTCTAGATTTTTAAAATTCTTCTCAAGATGATGAGTCTAGGTACAGATTTAGTCTGTCATTTGACTGGATTTGTTGGGCTTTCAAGCTGTCCCCTTGTCCCACCAGGCTCATTCTCTCTGTCTGCTTTCTTCCCTAGAATCCCAGCCACTCTCTTCCCCCTTAGAGGTGGACACCAGGGGCTTGAACCTGGGTCCTTGTGCAAGGTAATGTGCGTGCTCAACCAGCCCAGCCCCACTCCAGGGAATCCTCTAGGCCCAAGTCTGTCCTCAGGCTCCAGGAACACTCAAACAATACAAAAAGGAGCAGCCTTTAAGGGAGAGTTGCTCCTCACTCCTGGCTCCAGGCCTGCAGGGGTCTGCCAGCCCCCCCTAGTTTGACAAGACCCAGGCTGCCACTTTCATCTCCGTGGTCTTGAAGGGCCATTAAAGATGCTCAGCAAGGCCCTCCCTTTCCTTGTCCCCTCAGATGGTTGTAAGCCAAGTGATCCTCCTCCGGGGCGGGCTGCTCTGCATTCACATTCTCCCTCTGACTCTCATCTCGGCCATTCATCACAACTTCCTAGTCTTTTCTTTCATCTTTCAGATGAAAAGCAACATTTACTTGGCCTCTCTTTGCATGACTTCAGTAAGACAGTTGTTTTGAATCATGTGGTTCGTCACTAGTTAAAGCAGGACTCTGCCCGCCCTTGGGATCTATGCCTCGCTCTGGACGTAGTTCCCGTTGCCTCCACCTGCCCCAAGGTGAAGCTCTCCGGAGTTCTCTGAGTGGCCGAGATCTGTTCCTAGTGGCAGCAGTCTTGCAGCACCAAGGAAAGCATTCACTTGGTACTTGTCTGCAGGGTTGAGTGGGGGAGATTCAGGTCACGCACAGGTCACATCAGATCAAAGAGAACTTGAAGAATCTGACCTCCATCAGCCTCTGCCCCCCACAGAGGAACCGCTCAGCCAGGCTCTGACTAGCCCCTCTCATCCCAGCAGGCCAGAGGCCACCTGGTACTGTGGTCACTCATCAATGAATGACCAGCAGGGAGACTCTTGAGGACTTTCTTAGAAGGTTCCACATGCCAGGGTCAAATACAGAGATCCTGCTGGTGGGAATTTTTTCTTTCTTTTTTTAATATTTATTTATTCCCTTTCATTGCCCTTGTTGTTTTATTGTTATAGTCATTATTATTATTGATGCCATCATTGTTGTTGGATAGGACAGAGAGAAATAGAGAGAGGAGAGGAAGACAGAGAGGGGGAGAGAAAGATAGACACCTGCAGGTGGGGAGCTGGGGGCTGGAACCAGGGTCTTTACACCGGTCCTTGCGCTTTGCGCCACATGCACTTAACTTGCTGCGCTACCGCCCGACTTCCAATAATTTTTTTTTAAAAGACTGAGGGGGAAAGAAAGACATGTGCAGACCTGCTTCACTGCTTGTGTCCCCACTGCAAATGGGGAGCCAGGGGTTCGAACCAGGGTCCTTGCACATGGTGATATGAGTGCTTTACCGTGTGTGCCTCCTGACCTGAACATTCTTACTCAGGTGTGGAGGGCAGACACACCAGCTGCTCAGCACCCAGGCTGCTCGGCTTGGAGACTGCAGGTGCTGCCATCTTGGGTCTGTGAGGGGAAGGGAGGGGAGGGTCTCAGCCTGCGGACCCTGCTCGTATCTGTGTGCTTGTGACATCACCTGACTAGAACGCAGGGCCCAGTTGGCCTGGGGGAGGTGACGGGTGGGGGCAGACTCGGGTATCACTGAGTTCTGGGGTGTTTGGGGCAGGCGCAGCCCAGCTGGCTTGGCCAAACCCACAGCCCAAGGCTGTCTCTGCTGCTTCCTGTGGTTTCCCCTTGAGAAGCAGCAGCTCTGCTCTCTCAGGGTTCGGCTGGGGGATGGCGAGCTTGGGCCACAGCTGGCTCTGGTCGCAGTCCCTACTGGCTTCCTCTGGAAACCTAATGCCTCCCCCTCAGTGCACCCCCAGCCCAGCCCAGCCCAGCCCCCGTTTGCAGACCACTGCCTGCAGGGCTCCCAGAAGTGTGTGGGTTTCCTGCAGGCTGGCCTGTTGCCTGGGGCTCTGTGACATGACTCTGAGCAGCCCTCAGGGGCTCCCTGAGTGAGCACAGGCACAAAAGTCGGGGTCCCGCCTGCTCTGGACTGTTAGAGAGCCACAGCCCTGCCCTGCCCTCCCCTGCCCCCCCCACGACTCACTGCACTGCACGGCATGGGGTGGACACAGGTAGGACCCTGGTTGCTCAGCCTCTGTCCCCTGGAGCCTGCCGAGTGTCAGCTGCCCTCTCACACTGTTTCCGGAGCTGGTGTCGGGATTCAAACCCAGAGCCTCACATACATACACAGAAGGGGGCTCTCTCAGCTGTGCCACCTCCTGGGTCACTCAGCTGGGCCACATGGGGCCTGGAGACAGTGAGGCCTTGGGTTCAATCCCTGGCTCCACAGAAAAGCACCCTGGACGGCACTGGGTGGGGGACGCTAAGGGTGGTGGGCCAGTCTTTGGTTCCACTGTGGCTGCCTACTGCCCCCACCTCCAATACAGAATAACATTTGGGTCGAGGAGGCAGCAACAGCACAAGCACAAGGCCCCACATTGGCTCCTGGGCACCACACAGAAAGAGAAAGAGCAGTGGGGGCCCAGTGGGGGCACACCTGTAGAGCGTACGTTACAGTGCACAAGGACCCAGGGTCAAGCCCCCAGTCCCCACCTGCAGGGGGAAAGCTTTGAAAGTGGTGAAGCAGGGCTGCAGGTGTCTCTCTGTCTCTCTTCCTATCACCCCCTTCCCTCTTAATTCCTGGCTGTCTCTATCCAATAAATAAATAAAGATAAAAAAAAGTTTAAAAAAAAAGAGAGAGACAGAAAGATAATACCCAGCTGGGAACAAGAAAAGCACAAAATTCTTTCTCCAGACTTTACCCAGAACACAAACAACAAAAACTCACTTCTGTGTGGAGTCCCCTCCCCCACCTCAGCCCCCGAACGGGAGTGGGCGGAGATGGCAGCAGACTAGCTGGGCAGAGCCAGAGTGGAGGGCCAGAGCCAGCCACACAGGCCTCAGGGTCACTCCCCTGCGGTGGCTCTCGTGGTGGTGGGGGACCGACCCCAGCCACTGCTTCAAGGCAACGAGGCGTGCGCTGTCCAGAGTATCTGGGTGGCAGAACTTGGCTGCAAGGCAGGTAGTGTCCAGTTGCAGCCTGCCAGCCGTAACTTGCGGCACCCAGCCTTGGCGTAGGCCTGAAGCAGCCCTCAGGTAGGCCAGGAAAGAGAATCCTGTCTCTTCTTCCTTGCTGAGAGCAATGCTGGCAGAACTGATGTCAGGAACTCATGTCTGGAGCCCAGGGAGAGCCAGATGCTTGAGAATTTATCATCCCATAAAGTCACAGGGTAATGGCTTTAGGAATAGGATGTTCTCAAGCCACTCTTCCACCTCTTCGATGGGGGGCAGAATGGGTGGGGTGAGGGGTTTACCGTGGCCAGCACTTTTGAAAGGACCTGGGCAGGGTGCTAGAAGGCCCTTTAGGAAAAGGGACATCAAGACAGTTTGCAAACCTGCAGGAGAGCAAAGGGAACCCTTCAGCGAGCTAGCTGGCAGAACGAGTGTCCCTGTGAACTCTGTCATCTGTGACGGATGCCAAAGGCTCCTCATTTGAACAGACTCTGGAAATGATTTTCCAGCAAAGCAATAAATCATTGCAAGCATCCACTGAGGCAAATCAAAGAGTAAAAGCCGGAGAGATGGCCAGTTGGGTAAACACAACACGGAAACGCAACGCTCCGTCCCGGCTTCGCAGCAAATCCTCTCTCCACATTCCCACAGGCCAAGCCAGTGCCTGGCCACCAAGATACAGTCCCTCCGGACTGAGAGGCCCTGGGGGCATCCCCACCCCCAGTTCATGTTGTGACCCACTAGCTGTTTCTGCCAATCAGAGCTCCTGGAGTCAGTCCCACCCACTTGACTGGGCCAAGCCTTCCCTTCCAGGACTGGCACGTTGTGGGGTGTTACGAGTGTCCTCATGACTGTGCTGGAAGTGATGGTCCAGATTCTGGGGACAATTTAAATATTTTTATCTACTAGGCACACACACACACAGAGACCAGAGGACCACTCAGTTCTAGTGTAGGTGGTGCTGAGGACTGTGCCCCTGTGAGCGCTGTCCTGCACCCTATGCTAAGCTGCCTCCGAGCTCCAGTTTCAGCCCGATTCTGTCGGCTCCACGCAGTCGGTGTCGCTACACACGTACAGACCTGCCAAAAAAGGTTTCCCCACTCAAGCTGAGGGCTCCCTTATTAAAAAGAAGTCTGGTGGGAACGCAGACTAGGGCAGCCCCTTTGGAAGACTGTGTGGACAGTCCTTAAACATATAGACGTGGAATGACCTTATGACCCAGCAAGCCCACTCTGAGGCGTTTATCTGGCGGACACTCAGACATTAATTAGAAGGGACACACGCATCCCTGTGCTCACAGCTGCGTTATTCACAACAGCCGGAGAGTGAGGCAGCCTAGATGCCCATCAGCAGATGACTGGCTAAAGAAGTGATGTTATGGGATATAGACTCCATGGAATACTACTCTGCAATCAAAAAGGATGATATTGTGTCCTCTGGGACAAAATGGATGAAATTGATGATGATGCTTAGCAAAATAAGAGATGAAAGACAACTACCAGGTTCACTCATACGTGAAATCTAGAGATCTGATTCACATGAAAACCTAAACAAGAACAACAACAACAAAAGACAAAAACAACAGCAAACAAGCAAATTGTTACTAAGCCTTGTAACAGTCTGAGAACTGTTTGTTGCCCCTGGAGAACTCTGGGGGCAATCTTTAGGAGGTGGGAGGGTGGGGACACAATCTCTGGCGGGGTGTGGAGAGAGGAGGTACACTCTGTCATCTTACAGTCCTGTGGCCCACTAGTCATCACAAGTTTAAAAAATGGGGGGGGGGGAGAGTCACATGGTAGCACAGTGGGTTAAGCGCACGTGGCACAAAGCGCAAGGACCGGAGTGAGGATCCTGGTTCGAGTCCCTGGAGTCGCTTCACAGGCAGTGAAGCAGGTCTGCAGGTGTCTGTCTTTTTCTCCCCCTCTCTGTCTTCCCCTCCTCTCTCCGTTTCTCTCTGTCCTATCCAACGACGACGACATCAATAACAACAATAACAACTACAACAACAATAAAAACAACCAGGGCAACAAAAAGGAAATAAATAAATATTAAAACAACAAGGGCGACAAAAGGGAATAATTAAATATTAAAAAAAAAAAGAAAAGTATAAAAAAATAGGGAGGAAAAAAATAACCAAACAACCCAGCAGTTATCTTCTCCCCGTTCCTTCCAGAGGCAGGAAGGACAGATGAGGAGAGGCGGTGACAGGGTCATAAGCAGAGGAGCTGGACAGGGACTGCGTGCTGCACTCCGAGCACTCCGAGCACGAACCGGGCAGGGCTCTGGGCAGAAGGGCTTTGTCCCCGGCCCCCAGGTAGATGCAGTTGAGCCTCGTGAAACAGCAAGACAAAGCCTCGGGGCTGGGACACACGGTCCAATGGGAAACGGGACCCCATCTGTCCAGTCCTCTGGCTGAGGAAAGTGAGATGCCAGAGAGATGGAGACACTCCCAGCCACATGGAGCCGTCCTGGGGGGCTGGCCACCACCTTCACGGTCCAGTGTCTTACCCAGGAGAGCTGGCACCCAGAGGCACCTGCAGAGCACAGGGGTGCTTTGCCGGGCTCTGCTGGTGCGCTTCTGAGATTCTGAGGACAGCAGTGCACCCTGCCAGTCTACATGGAGCTTGGCTTTTGCAGGGGCCTAGGGAGGAGGAATACTACCTTCCACCAGTCTAAACAAGGCCTTGGGCTCAAAAAACAAACAGAAGAGGTGGGAAGGGAAGGCAGGCTGGGGAGGAGGGCCCCCAACTAATGAGAGCGTCCAAAGCAAAGAGCATCAGTCCATAAAGGCCATGCTGGGGGCAGGCAGACACAGGACCTGCTAGGAGAACGTGGCCTGGAGACGTTTTGGTCTGGAGAGTAAGATATCCCTGCTGGGAAAAGACCCCCCACCATGCCAGGGGACGGCACCCATTCTGAGGATGGAGTCACTGCTCTCTGAGGTCCAGAGCTGGGAGAACCCACAAGGCTGGCTTGTCTGGAGTCTTGGAAAAGGTTCTGATGATACATGTCCTGAGCTGTTCTGGAAGGTTCCAGTGGCCTCTCCAAGCCACGGCAGCCTTGGTGTCCAGCCGGGCTTCCCATTCTACCTCCTCCTCGTGCGCAAGCAGGGCTCAGGAGAATGTCCCCCCACCCTCCGCAGGAGAAGCCCGGTGACACTGGCGTCTTTGTTTTCCTCACGGCCCTGATGTCACCATCAGTCCCAGGAGCGGGGACAGGCCCGGGCACTCGGTCACAGGGTATGGGAGACGCGTCAGCCCTGGCCATTTCCCTGGGAAACAGAAAATATTTTCCCCGCACTCGGGATGAGGAAATCGAAGCAAAGGGAGACGTGGCCAAATCCTGTCCAGGCTGGTGCCAAGAGCCCAGCGCAGGCTTACACGGAGGCCCCGCAGGCCGCACAGGCGGCCCTCCCTCGCTCCCTCTGTGCCAGCTGCTCCAGGGATGGGGGGGGACCAAGGCTCTCGCAGGGCGAGACTCGGGGACATGCTCAAGGCTCACAGCTGTGCATATGAACACATCACTGCTCAAGACAGAGCACTCCTGGGCGAGGAGAACCTGGAGGCCTGGGGCTCCTTGTCATTTCCTGGCCCAGAGATTTATGACCCTTCTGGGGGGGGGGGGTGTGGCCACGCCCCCGCTTTGAGTAAACTTGCCGTTGAGTGCCAGCTGTGCTGTGCTGTGCTGTGCTGAGCTGAGCTGTGCGCAGGAATTCCTGGCTCCACGGCGCTCTGGCTGGTCCTTGCACATGAGCGGGATTCGAGCCCCGTCAAACCCCAGAGAACTCGCTTCAGGGAGCACAGGGGCCTATTCTGTGGACCTGTCTGGAGGCTTAAACCCAGGTGGTCGGGACCCCCGTCTCTGGGGCCCCCGGGGGCTAGAATCTCCGGATTCCAGAGGTCAGAGGCCCAGGGCTGCCCTGTGTTAGTCAGAGAACAGAGGCTACAGCGGCCTCTGTTAAGTCAGGGAAACATTTATTTGCAAAGTCGGTGACTGGGGGCCAGGTGGTGGCACACCTGGTTCAGCGCACACATTACCATGTGCAAGGACCCGGGTTCAAGGCCCCGGCCCCCACCTGCATGGGGAAAGCTTCACAAGTGGTGAAGCAGGGTTGCACGTGTCTCTATCTCTCACCCTCTCTATCTTCCCATTCCCTCTCAATTTCTGGCTGTCTCTATCCAATAAATAAATAAAGATAAAAAAAAAAAAAAGTCGGTGACTGTGTGTCTGCTGAGAGCCAGAGCACATCCAGCCAGCTCCCTGGGCAAGGGGAGCACCCACTCGGGACACAGGGCCAGGGCCTGGGAATCTCCCATTTCCTGCCTGCCACGCTGCCCCCTGCAGCTGCTGGCCCCGGAGGCCAGGAGACCCCTGAAGCTGGGTGTAAGGGGAGAGAGAGTTCAGGAGACATGGAGGATTCAGATCAGCAGTCCTGGGTGTCCAGAGCATCCTCAAGGCAGGAGACGTCCCAAGGCAGCGCTCCCCCTCAACTGACCCCTGGCACAACCTCTAGCCCCTAGGTCTCCAGGACCTCCTGGAGTCCCTGGCCACCACCATCCTGTGCTGGGCTCCTGTGACGAGGGTTGTGCATTGGCCCTCTCGGGGGTCACCTGGGGACCTCGACTTCCGGATGGGTTTGCCTCTCTCTCCAGAGACTGCAGTGCCCAGAGTCTCCGACACACAACTCAGGCCGGCAACAGCTGTGCAGACCCAGACACCAGCCTGACTCTCCTCGAAGAGCGTGGGCAGGACCTGGCTGACAGGCTGCTTTGGGACAGAGGCTGTTGCTAAAGTTTTGATGGCTGAGTCTGAATATATTTATTAACATGGGGGGGCACACCAGAGCATCCCTCTGGCCCCTGGGATGCCAGGTATGGAACTTGAGGCCTCAACCCTCCAAGTTCAGCGCCCTACTCAGCCGCCACTTCCCGGGCCCTAGTGGCGGAGTTTGATGTTGATATTGACGGTTTATACACGTCGGGGATAAATGATAGAAAAAAGGTGAATGGAGGCTTCGCAAAATAGTTCACTTGGATCGAGCGCTGCTTTGTGGTCTCTTTAAAATATATATACAAGTGGGTAAGGGAGAGAAAATAGGCAGGTTGGTGATGGCAGAACCAAGGAGCAGGAACTAGCAGGTGGCCCCTGGCCCTCCAGCTCTCCCTGGCCACAGCGACACGAGCAAGTCACTCTGGGGTGTGATCCCCACTGGCAGGAGCGGAGACACCAGGACCCCGTGCACAGGGCTGCGAGTTGTTAACCAATGTCCCAGCTGACGTTTCGGCCTGGCGGCTGCATCTCTATAAAGTGTCCCGGTGACCGTGACACTGACGGTGACGGTGAAGGGAACTGGGATGGGGACACTGCTGTAAGGGCCGTGCAGGGAGCACTGGGGACAGCCTGAAGCCCTGGGTTCCAGGGACACGGGGATTGTCACACACACGCACACACATGTACACACACACAGACTCACACAGACTCACTTGCACACTCACACACATTCACACTTTCACATACACACACGCACACTCACACACACTCACTCTCACATACACACATACACACTGACCCACATGCACACACACATACACTCTCACACTCACATGAACACTCACACACACATACACTCACACACTCACTCATACACATGTACACTCACATGCACTCACACACATGCATACTCACACACTCACATGCACACACACATGCACTCACACACACATGCACACTCACACTCACATGTACACACACATGCACTCACACACATGCACTCACACTCACGCACACACACTCTCACATGAACACTCACTCACACTCACACACATGCACACTCACATGCACTCTCACACATACTCATATGCACACACACACACACACACACACACACACACACACACACACACACACTCATACATGCCAGGAGGTGGCACCTAGGTGTGTCTAAGGGGAAAACCAACAGGTGACATCTCAATTTTCTGCCCCCTGTCCCCAGCCCATCGGGTGTTGGGGGGTCCTCTGGGGGTGAGTGAGTATCCCGGGTCGCCCCTGCAATGACACACACTGTCAGAGTGCCCCAGCTCACTCTTTTCAGGCTCATGCGTTTCCCTGTGGAGATTTTTCTCCTGGAAAAAAGCACTGTGAGCAGACGGCTGGGTTCTCACCTTCCCGCTGGTGCGGCGGAGGGGGTGTGTGAATAAACACACCATCACTTCTTGGGACCCCTGCCCAGATCTCACAGCCAGAATCTAATCAGAAGGAAACATTAGACCAACCCCAACCCAGGGGACTGGCAAAGCGTCAGGACGCTGAGGCTCAGGGACTTTCCTAGAGGGAGGGGAAGGGGGGGCCTGCTCCCTGCTGGCTGGGCGGGGCTGGGTGCGGAGGCAGAACAAAGGCACCGTGCCAACGTGACTGCCCGGTGACGCGTGGGCTGGGCTGAGGTAAGACGAGAGCCCAGTCCAGCCCAGTCCCGTGGAAGTCGACACAGAGGGATTTGGTTGCAAAGGCCCACAATGCCTCCGATTCACGCTGGATGCTTCAAGAAAAGGAAGGGGTGGGGAAAGGACGCAGAGGGAGGGACAGACAGACAGACACACTCTCTCTCTCCCCCACACACACAGTGTGGTGTAAGCATGGGTGAACCTGCCAAAGGACATACAGGAGTTGCTTGTATGAGCCTTGCAACTTCTTTCTTTCTTTCTTTCTTTCTTTCTTTCTTTCTTTCTTTCTTTCTTTCTTTCTTTCTTTCTTTCTTTTTTCCTTTCTCCCTTTCTTTCTGCCTCCAAGGTTATCACTGGGGCTCAGTGCCTGCACTACGAATCCACTGCTCCTGGAGGCCATCTTTTTTCCACTGTTGTTGCTGCTGCTGCTTTTGTTGTTGTTGGACAGGACAGAGAGAAAATGAGAGAGGAGGGGAAGACAGAGAGGGAGAGAGACAGACACCTGCAGACCTGCTTCACTGCTTGTGAAGAGTCTTCCTTGCAGGTGCAGAGCCGGGGGCTCAAACCCGGATCCTTGCGTGGGTGCTTGTGGTTTGTACTATGTGAGTGTAACCTGGTCTTGCAGCTTTTCTGTATGCTTCAAATTATACCCACCAGGAAAGTCGGTCCCCAAAGACCCCCCACTCCCCCAGAGCTGTCTCGAAGAAAAGTTTTTCCAAGGATATGGTTCAGAACTAGACTTCCTGCTGGAGCAGTCTTCCGCGTGGGCCATAAACTTGTCAGAACTGCTGAACAACTGGCAGAGCTCTGGGAAGGACCTTTTGAAGTCCCAGTGGCAGACAGCGTCAGCTTAGACAGTCTTGTGAAGCAATCAGAGACACTGGACTGAAGGGGCTTCTCACCACCACCTCCCCTCCCGGCCTGGCCATGCTTTTCTTTAAGAGGTCATCAGTGATGTGTGTGCTGACGACTTAGCTTTCTGCATCTTCCCTGCCTCCAGCCTTATAAAAGGGAAACGGACAGACGGACGGACGAGCAGAGTGTGTGTGTGTGTGTGTGTGTGTGTGTGTGTGTGTGTGTGTGAACAAGGGCTTTGTCGCACAGATAACTACTGCCCGATCTTTCTGTATTTGTGATTAAATTAAGACACGTGTAATGACTTAGGCTACAGAAAAAAATTTTAAAAGAAAAATAAAGGGGTCAGGCGGTGGTGCAGCTGGTTAAGGGCACATAGTGCAAAGTGCAAGGACTCGCACAAGGATCTGGGTTCGAGCCCCCAACTCTTCACCTGCAGGGGGAACTCTTCGCAAGTGGTGAAGCAGGTCTGCAGGTGTCACTCGCTCTCTCTCTCTACCTCCCCTCCTCTCTCAATTTCTCTCTGTCCTATCTAAAAATATGGCCGCTAGGAGCGAGTGGATTCGTGGTATAGGCACCAAGCCCCAGCGATAACCCTGGAGACAAAAATAAATAAATAAATAAATAAATAGGTAAATCAATCAATCAATCAATAAACTAACAACTAAAGGGAGAAATTACTTCACAGATGTCCAAAAAGAGTTCTTCTAAAGCCCCAGACATTTCGTGAAGCACAGGCCAGTCTGACGTGATCCGGTGTAAACCATGTGAAGCAAATTGTAAGGAAACCCCTCAGGCAGGGAGAGGAGGGCAGCAGGGCAACTGCTTCTGCCACCTCGAGTTCAGTAGGGGGCTGGCACCCTGCAGGGGGGCTTCCGCTGTAAGGAAATCTGAGCACCGTGAGGCAGCCTCTCTGGCACAAAGGGAACCCACCCCCCTGGGCTGCGTGGAATGTGATCACTCTGGGAGCAGCACAGCTGTTCAAACCCAGGTCCGTTTGTCCAAGTCACCTGGCCTGTGTGTGTGAAGCCGCCCTCCCAGCATGCCCGCCTACAGGAAGTAATCTGGCTAACAGGACAGCCAACACCTGTGTTGAGTTTAATGCCTGCCTGCCCTGAGTGGGAGAGGAGCAGGGGAGCCGTTCTGGGGAGTCCCGGGCCCCTGCTGACGGTGTGAGTGTGATGCTCAAGGGTAAACTGAATGAGGAGGAGGAAGAATGAGGGCTCATCTTTCCTGGTGAGACCCTAAGTGTCCTTATTTCGCCTCCTCGCCAACTCTGGAGAGAGTCACACACACTGAGATGTGGCTGCGGTTGCGTGGCCCTGGGACTGACGGGGGACAGACAGACTCTCCACTGGAGAGCACAGAGTATGGAGCTCTAACACCCGACATTTTCAGAAGGTGGGATTATTTTTGGTGTTATTACTTGTGCTGAGCCGGACCTTGCACATACGTGCTTTCACCACTCCCTGGCAGACTTTTTCATTCAGAGAAAGAGAGTGGGGTAGGCAGACAGCACAGGGCCAGAGCTGCCCCTGGTGCCAGGACTTGAAGGGGGGGGGGCAGCCACACCACCTAGTGAGTGGTCTCTTGGCCCCACACTTGAAGACAGGATACACAGATGCCCTGGGAACCCTGCCTGAGCAGTCAGATGACAGACTGGGTTGTCGTTAGTTATGACGGAGTTTTGCGTAGTGGCCTGAGACACACTCCACGACTCTCCTGACACCCCAGCAGGACATGTTTCAGTCTCCACAAGACATTGGGGGTACAGAGTGACCAAACACGAGCTAAATTTGCTTGAAGTAAAAAAAAAAAAAAAAAAGGTGCACGTTGGGGAGGAAGCTAGATTCTCAGGCACACAAGAACCAACCAGATTCATCAAGACCATCTGTCAAGTCTAAGATGACTTTTGCTTTTTCCAGAAACTGGCCAGCCCCAGGCTTCTCAGAAGCACGGCCCGAGTCAAGCTTGTCCACTCGAGGGGAGACTGTTCCTAGAAACTGCCCCGTTTCCCACGGCCAGATGGCGGCTACACAGCAGAGGTGTCCCGGGTCACAGCCCTGAGACCAGGGTTTGGATTCCTGATCCGGTGCCGTTCTAAGCAGCACAGACATAGGAGAAGGTTTTCTTCAGGAGTCGTGAGTTTCAGAGATCTCTTTTTGAGAGAGTGAGAGACCAGAGTACATGGTGGTGGTGGTGGGGGGTGTCAGGGATTGAACCTGAGGCTTGAGTACACAGTCTGGTGCTCACTGGCTGAGCCTGCCCGCCAGGGCCGCCGGGAACTGCATGTTCTCAGCACCCAGCTCCTATCCTATCACTAGGCGTGGGGGGTGGGGGGTGGTGCTCAGAGCGGCATCCGCAGGGAGACTAGCTGCCACACATGCTGTGCAGGGGTGACGAGAGCTCGGCCTGTCCTCGAGCCACATGCAAAGGCCACACCGTCCCTGCAGAGCTGAGGCCACACGGCTGTTCTCATCCTAGAGCCTCTGGGAGAGTCTAGACCTAAGGTGCCCTCTCACTGGCGCCCCTTCCTTGAGACCCTCCTCCCCCCACCTCTGTTCACCTCTCCCTGGCCATGATGGGGATCTGTAACAGACACCCTTCCCCCCAGCCCAATCTTCCTCGTTCTTCACTGCTCCAGGAGCGACAAAGGGACAGAGACCAGCCCAGGGGACAGTCCCGCCTCAACGGCTGTGCCTCGGGCATCCACACAGAAGACAGATGCCTAGCTCAGTCTCTTTGCTCCATTCCCTTAGGCCGGGGACTCTGGAAACAAACAAAACAAACAACCCCCCCAAATCCTCACTGGTGTGTGTGGCCACACCCCCTTCCAGCTGACAGCCTTTGTCTTTCTGTCACCCCGTACCCCCCACCACCCATTGCAGAGTGACTTACTTTGGAAGAACAGGCCGTGCACTTGTCAAACGCCAGGCTCACGGGAAGGACGTTATCGAAGCGTGACAGAAATCCACGGATCTAGAAAGAAAGCAATTCATGTGAAGCCAGCCAGAGGCACGGTGGCAGGCCTGGCCCTTCCTGACAGGAGTCTGGAGGGACGTGGCGTCCTGAGCCAAGACCAGCCTGTGACTGTGTCTCTCGTCCCACTGTGAGTCTGGGGCGGGGAGGCTGAGGCAGGAGAGACAGGGGCTTGCTGGCTGTGGACACTCGGTGTCACTGGGAGCCACGGCCAGACTTTATATAGTTTGAGACCCAAACGCAAAGCATGTTCAGAATACAAGGAGGGAGCTGTGAACTTTATGGTTTAATAACTTTTACTCATTCCTTGTTGACAGAGAGACAGGGCCGGTGACAGTGCACCTGCTTGAGCACACATGTTACAGAGCACAAGAACCTAGGTTCGAGCCCCTGGTCCTCACCTGCAGGGGGAAAGCTTTGCGAGTGGTGAAGCAGGGCTGCAGGCATCTCTCTCTTTCTCTCTCTCTCTCATCCTCTCCCCTCTGGATTTCTTGTTGTCTCTATCCGATAAATAGAGATAATAAAAGGCAGGGGTAGATAGCATAATAGTTATGCAAACAGACTCTCAAGCCTGAGGCTCTGAAGTCCCAGGTTCAATCCCCTGAACCACGGTACGCCAGAGCTGGGCAGTGCTCTGCTAAATAAATAAGTAAGTAAGTAAGTAAGTAAAGATAATCAGAATTAATGAGAGAGCGAGCCCATAGCACTGGCATGGCTGTGCTTGAACCTGTGTCACACACATGGCAAAGCTGCACACCGTCCAGGTGAGCTATTTCTTCCAGCCTCGGGCTGACTTTCATCAGAACCCAGACAGAGACACAGACACCGCAGCACCCAAGTTTCCCCCGATTCAGGGGGAGGGCCAGGTTCGAGCCTGAGCTGCGAGCACAACTAAGCAGTGTGCTCTCCGAGTGAGCTATTGTGCAGGCCCCATCTTACATGGCTCTGGAAGAACCGAGTCCTGATTCCCACGTCTTGTCTTCACGGATTAATGGGTCACTGAGTTGACTGTGACTCTCAGGTGTCAGGTGTATTTGGGGGTGGGGAGGAGTCAGGGGCTTTCAGTAGGTGAGAAGGCCTGGGAAGAAACCGCAGAGGCAGGCTCCGTCCTAACAGGCTCTCCGTCCGGCTCAGAGCGGAGACCAGGGAACACGCACGACACTGGATTTATGGGGGAACAGCGCCACCTGGAGCATAAATGCCCACATGACAGCCGGCTCCAGGTCCCCTGTGTGGGCAGTGACCTGGAACCTTGGCCTCTGGGGCTGCGCAGGCAGGGAGCTTCATGCTTCTCACTGAGATCACTGCTAGAGTATGGACAGATGGATGGATGGACTCAGAGCTGACATCTCTGAGTCCACCCTCTGCTCCCTCTTCCTACACCTTATTTCCAGCCTCTTTCTCCCCTTACTTTCCTAGATGCCAGACTGTCTTCAAAGCTATTGCTTTAGGTCAGCTGATTCCCAGAGTCCCAGCTCGGGCCTCCTCCCTCACCGCTAGCACCAGGCTGGAAGCCCTGCCCATAAGAAGGGGCCTACCACCATCTCCAGAGTGTCCTCACCCTCGGGTCAGGTTTCCCTGCCACCCAAGGTCTGCAGTGCTGGGTAGACGAGAACCCAACATCTGGAGTATTAGTTGGCCTTGTTGAGAGTCTTTGAAAATGTGTCTTCTGGGGTGCATCTGGTTAAGTGCTCACATTACAGTGTGCAAAGACCTGGGTTCAAGCCCCCATCCCCATCTGCAGACGGAAGCTTCACAAGTGGTGAAGCAGGGCTGCGGATCTCTCTCTCTCTCTCTCTCTCTCTGTCTCTCCCTCTTTTATATCATTCTATTGGAGAAATACTGGTTTACAGAACAGTTGACACATAGGTGCAGTCTCTACGTCCCTGTGACAGATGCCCTCACACCATCCCCACCACTAGCTCAAGCCCCCTTTCTCTATGTAGCACTGAACACCTGACACGCTGTCCCAACTGCCCCCAGTCCAGAGTCCTCTGCCTAGCTGCCCACTCAGTCCAAGCTTCACCCTCTGTTTCCATTTCTCTTGCTTCCACCTGGAAGGGAGATCACCAGGTACTCAGCCGCTTCTCTCTGGCCTAGGTCACTTAACATGACCCATTCAAGTCCCTCCCAAGACACGGGTATCTGGATTGCTTCCATGTTCAGGCTTTTACAAACTAGGTATCTCTCTCTCCCCCCCCTCCTTTCAGTTTCTGGCTCTATTTAAAAATAAAATATAAAGTTCAAAAATTAAAAATGTTAGTTATTTACAAAAGAGAGACAGAAATGTGACTTTTATCCCTGACATCATCTCAGGAATGACATAACATTCCAGAGCAACATCATAAGCAAAGGCATTTCATCTTTCTCAGATCAGAGCACTGCTCCAGCAGCTGTGGTGCCTGGACGGAGCCCGGGTTTTCACGTCTGAGCCATGCCCAGCAGCACAACCAAGGCACCTCTGGCTGGCAAGCCGGGTGTGGGCGGCTGAGGCTCTGGGCCCGGGAGCGCTTGCTGAGAAGACCACCCCCTTTTCCATGGGAGGTGGCTACAGGGAACCTGCTTCCCTCCTGAGTGGGCTTCTCTCTCCTTGCATCGAGCTACATCCACAGTGTGCCAAGAAATATTCATGACTGCCAGCCTGCTCACAGAGACAGGGTGGGGGAGACAGCTAGGAGCCCCAGTGAGGGGCAGAGAGGGGGAGGGAGGAGGGGAGGAGGGAGAGAGAGAAGACCAAAAAGGCAGGCTCAGACGCTCACTCCTGGGAATTAGGACTCATCTTCCCGGGGAGAGCATACTGGTTCTGCAAAAAGACTTTCTTGCCTGAGGCCTCCAAAACCCCGGATTCAATCACCAGCACCACCATCAGCCACAGCTGAGCAGGGCTCAGGTTAAAAACAAAAAGGGGGAGGGGGGTATGTTATCACTTCTCTCCTTAAGCGTCTTCCCCAGCAGTCAGGCTGAGCACAGAGACAAGCATTTCTGGGCCTCAGGAGACCTCAAGCAAAGCCCCAGGCCTGCGGATTATGGGGGCAGGGAGCAGGCAAGACGGCTGAGTAAATGCCAGCGGGCACAGCTAAGACTCAGCGTTTGCCTCACTTGGGGAGTTCCCAGGCCAGAACCTCCTTCCCGGGCCCTGTTCTACTTGTGGATTTGTCCTACTTGTTTTTTCTCTGAAAGTAACAGGAAGAAAGAACTCCAGAGGCAGAGGGAGCCCGGGGTTTGGCAAGTCCGAGAGCTCCCAGGCAGGTCCCTGAGCTCCGCCTTTCTCAGCCGCCCTGGAGAAGCTGAGGACCCCCCAAGCCACCCCCACCAAGGTCGCCCAGGAGGGAGGCGGGACTGCTTCTCACTGGGGAGCTCTGGGGGAACAGGTTTTGCCAAACAGCCCAGCTGATCAGCCAGAAGATCAGCCTCCTAGGGGGCAGGGGAGTCCTTTCTGCTCCTGCATCTCCCACCAGAGAGCCAGGCAAGGGGGGGGGCACCCCCCCAGCTCAACAGAAGCCAGGACCTGAGGTGGCTCAGCTGCGGAGTGCACGCATGCTCTGCTCTCTCCCCATGATCCCATCCTGACCCCCCCACCCCCACGCAGACGATCTCCCCAGTGTGTCCTGGGGCCCCACCTCTCCTGAGCCCTGCCCCACTAGGGAAAGATAGAAACAGGCTAGGGGTGTGGGTCCACCAGGCAACACCCATGTCCAGTGGCAGAAGCCAGATGTTCCACCTTCTCCGAAGGGGGAGAAATAATAGGGGAAGATGACCAGAGGGCTCTGAACCCCAATTCCATCAGGACTCAGAGAGAGAAGAGGAAAAAAGGAAGGACACTCAGAAGTAGTAACAGGTGGAGGTGTGACTTAAGAGAGGAAGAGAAGGCAGGAACATAGAAAAAAATGGGCATATATATATAATTATAGAGAGTTCTGGAAATCATAGTCAACCCGTGTCTGTGACCTTGGGAGAAGCACTGCAGTTTTCAGGGGAGGGAATAGGGACACAGAACTCTGGTGGTGGGAGTGGTGTTGGAATTGTACTTCTGTTATCTCGTAATTTTTAAAATCAATATTAAATTACTAATAAAAACTAAAAATAAGTTAAAAAAATGAGTGGGTGAAAGTGGAGGGGGTGACACGGGGCTGAGACAGAGGCCAGTGATCAAGCCCCTCGAGCCACACGGGACCCGGCTGGGCACCAGCACGGGCACCTTAAGGCTACCGTGAGCCAGCAGACCGGTGACCATATTTCATGCTCATACAGAGAGGTGCTTTGGTCTCCAGTCCCGTCCCTGTGCTGGGGGGCGGGGCTAAAGACAAAGCCCCTCAGCCTGTCCCCTCCCCTCTGAAGGATCTTTCATGGCTCTCAGATTCAATAAGAGGGGTCTCCTCCTTTGAGGGTGTCCACCACCCCTCCAAGCTGACCCTCTGGCCTATTGGCCCCGGGCTCCTGGAGCGCAGGTGGGCTCAACCCTATCGCGGTTTTTGTTTGCCTCCAGGGTCGTCTCTGGGGTTCAGTGTGATCTCATGGCTCCTGGTGGCCATTTCTCTCTCTCTTTCTCTCTCTTTTCCTTTCCTTTCTATTTGATTTGACCAGACAGAGAGAAATTGGGAGGGGAGAGGGAGGTAGAGGGAGAGGGACAGAAATACCTGCAGCCCTGCTCTACCGCTAGTGAGGCTTCCCCCTGCAGGTGGGGTGCTGGGGCTTGAACCTGGGGCCTTATGCATGGTAATGTGTGCACTTGACCCAGGCGTGCTACTGACTGGGGCCAGGGCACAGCACAGCCGCTGGAGTGTTTGACTGCGGCCCCAGCTCCACATGGGAACACCTCACACAGCTGGAGGGAGCTCCAGATATGGGGGAGCAGTGCTGTGCTGTCTGTCCTCTTGCTGTCAAATAACCAGGAAACTGGGCCCCGGACAAGCCCAGTGGCACCTTGCTTGCACACACACAAAGAAGAGCTCAGCAGAGGGCAGTAGTGCCCCTGGTTGAGCGCACATGTTACAGTGCACAAGGACCTGGGTTCAAGGCCCCGGTCCCTACATGCAGGGGAGAACTTCACAAGCGGTGAAGCAGGGCTGCAGGTGTCTCTCTGTCTCTCTTCCTTCTCAAATTCTGACTGTCTCCACCCAATAAGGAAATAAAAAATAAAGATAATATTTAAAGAAAATAAGGCTCAGCAGGGTTTGCAGACGTGGCCAAGGACTCTCCTAGAGCCCTGAGTTGGGCTATAGCCACGCCTGCGGCCCTGGGCTCGTTCTCTGTCAAAGGCCTGCCCTCCACGCCTGCTCTCCTGCTTCCTGCCTTCCTTGGGGCAACAGCAGAACCACCCGCAGCCCTGGGGTCTGGGCCCAGAGGGGCCGTGGCCACTCACCTGGTGAGGCACCAGCCCCAGGGAGGTGGGTGGTTCGTTCATGCGGTCATCACTGCTGCTGGCCACGGCGTAGCCCCTGTGCAGAGGACAGAGAGGCCCTGTTAGCCTGCGGGGATCTGGAACCGCTCACATGGTAACTGCAGCCCCTCGCCCCTGCCAGGGGCAGGTCCTCATCAGCAGCCCCTCCCCTGGGGGAGGCCCAGCACAGGGGTGGGGGCTGAGGGTGGGGGTGCACTGCATGGGCACACATGCTACCATGCACAGGGACCTGGGCTCAAGCCCCCACTCTCCACCTGCAGAGGAAGCGTCACCAAGTCTGTAGATATCTCTCTCTTTTTAATTTTTGCCTCTAGGGTGATTGCTGGGGCTTGGTGCCTGCACCACGAATCCACTGCTCCTGGACGCTATTTTTTTCTTTTTTGTAGCCCTAGTTGTTTTATCGTTGTTGCGGTTATTGTTGTTGTTGTTATCGATGCCGTCATTGTTGGATAGGACAGAGAGAAATGGAGAGAGGAGGGGAAGTCAGGGGGGAGAGAAAGGAAAAGTTGTGAAGCAACTCCCCTGCAGATGGGGAGCTGGGGCGTTTCATGCCACGTGCACTCAACCTGCTGTGCCACCACCGATGTCTCTCTTTGTGTGTTTCTTCCCCACCAGGGTTATCTCTGGAACTCAACTTGATGGCCATTTTTTCCTTTTCTTTTCTATTTTATTTGATAGGACAGAGAGAGATCGAGAGATTGAGAGGGGAGGGAGAGAGACAGGGAGACACCTGCAGCCCTGCTTCACCACTTGTGAAGCTTTCCCCCTGCAGGTGGGGAGTGGGGGCTTGAACCCAGGTCCTTACACATGGTAATGTGTGTGCTGAACCAGGTGCATTGCAACCTGGCCTCTCTCTCTCCCTCTGTTCTCCTCTCATTTTTTTAAAGAAAACTAATTAATTAATTAATTATTCGAGAGACAGAGAATTTGAGGGGTGGGGGAGACAGAGAGGGAGAGAGACAGAGAGACACCTGCAGCCCTGCTTCACCACTTGTGAAGCTTTCCCCCTGCACGTGGGGACCTGGGGCTTGAACTCAGGTTTTTGTGTACTGTAGTGTGTGCACTTAACTAGGTGTGCTACCACCTGGCCCCTCCCCTCTCAATTTCTATCTTAGCAAATAAAAAGGAGGAAAAAAAAAAAAGAAAAAATGACCGCTGGGAGCAGTGGGTTTGTAGTGCCGGCACCGAGCCCCAGTGAGAACCCTGGAGGCTATAAAAACAAAAGGACCTGGAAGCCGAGTAGTGGCACCCCCAGTTAAGCACACATAGTACTAAGACCAAAGACCCAGGTTCAAGCCCCCACTTCCCACTTGCAGCAGGTCTGCTTCACAAGACACCTCTGCAGGTGTCTCTCTCTTTCTATCTCCCCTTCTCTCTCAATTTCTCTCTGTCCTATCCAGTAAAATGGAAAATATGGCCACCAGGAGAAGTGGACTTGTAGTGCTGGCACCAAGCCCCAGTGACAACACAGGAGGCAAAAAAAAAATCATCACCATCATCATCAATCAATCGTCATCATCATCATCATAAAAATCAAAGGACCAGAGTGCTGAGCAAAGGCTGGAGGGTCAGTTCCCTCAGCCACGAAACAGGCACAAGAAGCCAGCAGGGAGGAGAGGAGGGCCGGGCTCCCGGAGATGCCAGGAGCAGAGTTGGGTGCAGAAAGGGCTGGTCAGTGCCCTTCCACTCACGTCTCCTCACCAACCTCATCACGCAGAGCACCTGAGGCGTTTAGAGGCACAGGGGCGAGGGCGGAAGGCCCTGTGTGTGGGGAGCACCCAGACTAGCCCCTCTAGCTCAATTTATACACTGTTTCCTCAGAGAGAGAGGGAGAGAGGGAGGGAGAGAGGGAGGGAGAGAGGGAGGCAGGGAGGGATGGAGAGAGAGAGAGAGAGAGAGATAGGAAGGAAAAGGAGATGGAGGAGGAAGAGAGAGAGGAAAAGGAGATGGAGGAGGGAGAGGGGAAAGGAGATGGAGAGGGAGGAGAGGGGGAGAGAGAGAGAGGAAAAGGATAGGGAGAGAGAGGAAGGAGAAGAAAATGGAGAGGGAGAGAGGGGGAGGGAGGGAGGAGATGGAGAGGGAGAGAGCGAGATGCCAGAGCCGCGCCACCCTTCATGGGCACCCTTGTGATGCCGGGTCTGAGCGCAGGGCCTCATGCATGGGAAGGCAGGCACTGTACCAGTCGAGCTGTCTCCTGGCCTAAAGGCACATTGTGTTTCAGATTCTGAAATGGAAGACGCTGCGTTACGCAATGTGATCAACGTCACGTGACGTGCACACCACCGCAGTGGAGTAGGGGGAAGACAAGCACAGCACTGACGGCAGAGAGGTAGGAAGGCAGACGAGATCGAACAAAACCGAGCTGTCTCTCCGTCTGGGTGCCGGCTGCCCCGCCCGCCCTGCGGAGCCCACCTCCACACAGGGCTGATGGCTGAGTCACTCGGTGGAATATTCATGCTCGTTTCCCAGGACTGGACAAACAGATCTCTTTTCAATCCATCCCCTCCTGCTGGCATCACACACAGCAGAGCGGGGTGCTCGAACAGCAAGCTGGCAGCCACCTGGCTGAGCTAAAGCCCAGCATTGCCTCTTGCCAGCTATGGGTGTCAGCACTTTACTAAGGGGAGGGGGCTTGAACCCAGGGCCTTACACAGGCTCACATGCGTGCTCACCACATAAGCAAAGGAGATAAAGACTGGAGGCACGGAAGGGGGCACAAGGGTCGGAGCGCTGGACTTCCGGGCCCGAGGTCCTGAGTTCATTCCCAGGTACTGTTCTTGTTCCCTCTCCTCCTCCTCTCTCTCTCTCTCTGCTCTTATTCTGGTTCTCCCTCCCTCTTTCTTGTGAAGAAATACAATCTTTTCTTGCTTTCTTTCAAAATCTAAACTAACAGAAGAAAGCCAGGCGAGTTCTTAGGTCCCTGCCCACACTCTCACCTTTTTGCACAGTCTCTCAGCAAGAAATTTTCAAAGAGCTGGATTCCAGAAGGGTCAGAGCCCGAGCCCCCGGAAGTGATGTGAAGCCCCACCCTCTGCAAAGCCAGAAAGAGGCACCTGCCCCCCACGGCCACACTCACCCCTCAGGGTGCTGCAACACAGACACCATCAGCTCCACGGCCAGGGCCCCCGCGATGGTGGCCAGCCCCGGGCGGCTGACTGTGCACTGCTGGTCCAGGGTGCGGTCTCTGGTGGACTGCGGGGGGACAGAGGGGGTGGTCACTGTGCACTGCGTCTGACATGGGACAGCCCCCTCTCCCTAAGAAGCTGGCACCTGGAACCAGAGGCCCCCAGCCAGCGAATGCCACCCAGCCTCGGGGACCCCTCTCAGGATGGAAAAGACAACCCCCAGACCCCTGCCCCTTCTGGGCAGCTAGATGATGACAGGATGGGGGGATGAGGCAGTCACAGAGGCAGTGATGAGAGGTGGCTGGGGGCTCACAGAGGCTGGGGAGCTGACGTGTCAGCCTGAGGCCCTGAGTCCTGCTCTCCTTCCCTTCCTCCGTCTCTCCCCACTTCTCTCTCCTTCTCTCCCTCTCTCCCCCCTTTTCCACTCCCTTTCTCTCCCTCTCTCTCTCTTCTCCCTGTCTCTTTTCCTCCCTCTCCTTTCCTCTCTCCCTCTCACCCTTCTCTTCCTGTCCCTCTCTCTCTCCTCTCTCTCTCCCACTCTCTCCCTCTCCTTCTCTCCCCTTCTCCCTCCCTCTCTCTCCCACTATTGTTGTCAAGTGTCAAGTGCTGCCTGTCCTGCCTCAGTTTCCCTCTTTGGGCATGGTGGCTGAGGGACAGAGGCCCCACTGGAACGGCCATCGGAGCCGACAAAGGCTTCTCTCCCTGGTGCAGCTGAGCTGGGTCTGCCTCCTTCCCAAGGCCGCTTGGCCCTTTCCTGGCTGTCTACCCTGTGGGTGACACAGGCATCACTATGGGCCCCTGAAACAGGGCCGGGAGGTGGCACTGTGGGGAAGGTGCTAGTCTCTTGATGGCGAGGGCCTGAGTCCAGTCTCTGGCATCACATGTGCCAGGGTGATGCCCTGGTTCTCTCATAAATAAATGAGTCTCGGGGGCCGGGCAGGGGCACACCTGGTTAAGCACACATAGTATGAAGAGCAAGGACCTGCAAAAGGATCCAGGTTCAAGTCCCTGCTTCCCACCTGCAGGGAGAGGGTCCCTTCACAAGCGGTGAAGCAGGACTGCAGGTGTTTCTCTGTCTTCCCTTCCTCTCTCAATTTCTCTCTGTTCTATCCAGTGAAATGGATAAACAAAAGGGAAAATAAATGAAAAAAAATTAAAAAAAGAATAAATAAAATAAATAAATGTGCTTTTTATTTTTAGTTTTTTCAATACTTATTTATTTCCTTTTATTGCCCTTGTTTTTTATTGTAGTTATTATTGTTCTTACTGATGACGTTATTATTGGACAAGACAGAGAGAAATGGAGAGAGGAGGGAAGACAGAGAGGGGGAGAGAAAGACAGACACCTGCACACCTGCTTCACCGCCTGTGAAGCGACTCCCCGGCAGGTGGGGAGCTGGGGGCTCGAACCGGGATCTTTATGCCGGTCCTTGAGCTTTGCACCACATGCAATTACCCCACTGCATTACTGGCCTGCTCCCATTTTTAGGTTTTTTGTTTGTTTGTTTGTTTTTATTTTGTTTATACCCTAACCCTAACCCTAAACCCTAACCCCAAACCCTAACCCTAAACCCTAACCCTAACCCTAAACCCTAACCCTAAACCCTAACCCTAAACCCTAACCCTAAACCTAACCCCTAACCCTAACCCTAACCCTAAACCCTAACCCTAAACCCTAACCCTAAACCCTAAACCCTAACCCTAAACCCTAACCCTAACCCTAAACCCTAACCCTAACCCTAAACCCTAACCCTAAACCCTAACCCTAACCCTAACCCTAACCCTAAACCCTAACCCTAACCCTAACCCTAAACCCTAACCCAGGGTTTTTTTTTTTTAAGAAGGGGGCAGAGCCCCTGTTCTGATGAGGCTGCTGCTGCTGTAGGCTCTAGCTCAGGAGGTGGCATGAAAGCTCCAGAATCTTGCACGACGTGGACCCTGTACCACCTGCCCTGAGGATCCACCCAGGTGGGCCCCACCCCTCGGGGTGCAGGCCTCGGAGCACGCCCCTCACCCCTGTGGGGAGAGCTGGGAAGCCAAGACGCCCAGTTCCGTGTGGGGCACTTCCCAAGACAGAAGGGTCTAGGGCCACGGGGATACTTCTGTGGAGAGAGGAGCTATGGGGAGGCCAGCAATGTTCCTGGCCCCCGCTGACCGGCTCAGGGGCCCCAGGAGGACTTTCCCCCTCCCCCACAAGTCATGCTTTTGGGAGAGGAGAAGCACTCACGTCGCCAGGGGCCACCACATCATTGCAGAAGTAGCAGCCCAGCTTGCAGCCGGGGATGTTGGCAAAGAGAGAGGAGCCCAGGGGGTCCACAGGGGGCAGCGGGGTGCTGGGGCCCACGTCTCCTGCCTCCTGCTGCCTGGGCTTCTTCAGGCCGTGCCGCATGACCACGAAGGTGTCGAATCCCAGGGCGGCATTGATGACCAGCTGCGGGTTCGAGGGGAAGACGGGTTAAGGGAGGCAGCCGGGTCTGGGCCCTGTCGCCCTGACGCTGGGTGAGCTATGGCTGTGCTGGGGGTCCCTGGGCTGTGAGGGGGACCAAGCCTCTAAGACCCCTAGCCGGGATTCCCCATCACAGTGAGCCCGTCCCTGGGAAAGATGTTTTACTACAGTTCACACCACGCCAGTCTCCAGATTTCTAGAGACCAGTTCTGAACTCATTCTTTCAAAATTATCTTATTTATTGGCTAGAGAAAGAGAGAAATCGAGAGGATGGGGGGAGAGAGACAGAGAGACACCTGCAGCCCTGCTTCACCACTCGTGAAGCTTCCCCCCTGCAGGTGGGGACCAGGGGCTTGAACCTGGGTCCTCGAGCACTGTAGTGTGTGTACTTAACCAGGTGCACCACCTGTGTGCACACTGTAATATGTGTACTTAATCAAGTGTGCCACTGCCTGGCCTGAGATCAGTTCTGGATTTCAAGTTGAACAATGTCTCTTGGTCATAACTCATTCTCTACCTGTCTGATTATATGGAAATCTGGAAGATTCAAGCTTTAAAAGTATACTAGAAAAAAAAAATTTAAATGCGGGAGGGTGAGGACAGCTGGGCAGAGCTGTGTTCAGTTAAGCGCACACATCACCATGTGCAAGGACCTGGGTTCAAGCCCCCGCTCCCCACCTGCAGGAGGGAAGCTTCACAAGGGGTGAAGCAGGTCTGTAGGTATCTCACTCTCCCTCCATCCTCTCTCAATTTCCCTCTGTCCTATGAAAGGGTGGAAGGAAGGAAGGAAAAGGGAGAAATGGCCATGGGGAGCGGTGGATTCTCTGATTCTTTTTGCAGGCACCGAGCCCCAGCAACAACCCTGGAGGCCAGAAGACAAAAAGCGCAGCGGGTTAAGTGCAGGTGGCGCAAAGCGCAAGGACCGGCGTAAGGATCCTGGTTCGAGCCCCCGGGTCCCCACCTGCAGGGGAGTCGCTTCACAGGCGGTGAAGCAGGTCTGCAGGTGTCTTTCTCTCCCCCTCTCTCCATTTCTCTCTGTCTTATCCAACATGCATAACAACAATAACTACAAGTAGAAAACAACAAGGGCATAGATAAATGAAAAATGATAAAAGGGAATAGATATTTTACATTAAAAAAAAAAGGAAAAACAACAAGAGGAGAAACCAAGTCCGCCAGCTCACACTGCTGCTGCTGCAGTGAACGGGGCGGGCTGTCTCTCCCTGTGGTTTGTTTTCCTCCACCTCTCCTGTCAGTCACGCCACACAGACGGAGCGCGCCTGTCCCACGTGGTGAGTGAGCACAGCTGACGGGCATTTGGGTCACGTCCACAGGTGGAGGTGATGGGGGCGGGGGTGCCCTGCCAGGCTTACTGATCCGCATGTCTCCCGGGCGGCAGCACCTGCAGACGTGCCCATCCACCCGAGTTCTCACGTCTGCCTCCAGGATCCCCCGAGCCTTCTCTAGGACCCCAGGTGGCAGGTGTGGTGAGTGGGGGCATGCACAGGCCGGACCCCTGACACTTATGACAGGTCAGCCAGTGTTAGGTCCAGAAGGGAGGCCCACTGACCACTGGTCCTGGCATCCCGGCTGGCAGTGAGGAGGGAGAGGGCTCTGCGTGAGCAGGGCCCGGGGGACGCATGGATGACAGTGGTGGGGCGGCCCCCGTACCTTCCTCTTGCTGGCAGCCAGCACAGTGGGTAGCCAGCGGCTCTCTCGCGTGTCCATGAGCAGGAAGACCACGTCGTGGCTGGTGACCAGCTGCTCCAGCTGCTCCACGTCCCGCCGGGCCTGCTCCAGGGTGGCGCTGGAGAAGTTGACGGGGTGTCCGGGCATGGGGATGCTCATGCTGAACCCCTGGGCATTCTGAGGAGACACATAGGGAGGGCATCCCATGGCATGAGTCTGTATGCTGAGTCACTTACAAGCCGGCATGTGCCCAGGCTACTCTTTCATTCAGAGAGAGAGAGAATGAGAGCGAGAGACAGAGAGAGAGAGAGAAAGAGGGGGGGGCACAGCATCAGAGCTTCCCCGGTGGGATGGCACCGTCCATATGGTGCTCGGGCTCCAATCAGGGCTGAGTACAGAGGGCGACACAAAGATATCCCCTCTCCCAGTAAGCCACCGCTCTAGCCCTGATCTTCAACTTTCAGTCTGAGGCCTAGAACTCAAGCAAGAAACAGTGGCAGCAGCAAGTTCAGAGTCTGTGTGCGGGTGGGGGGGTTTGGGGTGGGGGTGGCAGGGGCCTCTAGAGCACAGTAGGAAGGTGCCAGGCAGAGGGGGCTCCAGGGAGAGGTGAGCTTGGACCCGGGGCCGCTCCATCAGTGAGAACCCTGCCCGTAGAGGCAACAGTGGCGGCCTCATGAACAGGCCCCTTTGTGCAGCAAACGTGGGGTATCTGTCCTGTAACTGGCACTAAGAGACGCAGAGACGAGGGACAGTGAGCAAAGCGAGGGCCAGGGAAGTGGCTCGGCATTGGAGCACAAGCCTTGCACACCGGAGGCCCTGGCTCTGTCCCCAGCCCTGTGGATGCCAGAGCTGATGGGGGCCCCTCCCTGCTCTCTTCCATAAAATAAAATAAAAGGGAGTCCGGCAGTAGTGTGGCGGGTTATACGCACATGGTGCGAAGCGTTAAGGATCCCGGTTCGAGCCCCCGGCTCCCCACCTGCAGGAGGGAAGACCCACAGGTGGAGAAGCAGGGCTGCAGGCGTCTCTCTGTCTCCTCCTGTCTCTCACCTCCACTAAAAAAAGGAAGGAAGAAAAGGAAGGAAGGAAGGAAGGAACGAAGGAAGGAAGGAAGGAAGGAAGGGGGAAAGAAACAAGATGGCTACCAGGAATGGTGGAGCTGTCCAGACATGGAGTCCCAGCAATAACCTTGGTGGGAAAAAAGGGGCCAGTGGTGGTGCACCTGGCTGACAGCACGTGTCACCATGAGCAAGGCCTCCAGTCCCCACCGTCAGAGGGAAGCTTTGTGAGTGGTGAAGCAGGGCTGCAGGTGTCTCTCTCTCTTTTTCTTCTATTTTTAATCTCTTTTTTTTTAAAGAAACTTTATTTTTTAATTTTTTCCCTTTTGTTGCCCTTGTTGTTTATCGCTGTTGTTGTTATTATTGTTGTTGTTATTAATGTCATTGTTGTTGGATAGGGCAGAGAGAAATGGAGACAGGAGGGGAAGACAGAGAGAGGGAAAGAAAGACACCTGCAGACCTGCCTGTGAAGCGACTCCCCTGCAGGTGGGGAGCCAGGGGCTGATCAGGATCCTGATACCGGTGCGCTTTCCACCATGTGCGCTTATACCACTGCACCACCGCCTGGCTCCCCTCTCTCCCTCTTTATCTCCCACTTCCCTCTCGATTTCCAGCTGTCTCTATCCAATACATAAATAAAAATAGTATATTTTAAAAAAAGAAAAGAAAAGGAGAAAAAGTTCACAACTCTAAAATCCTAAGTGAACTCATGTTGGGATCCCGTGACCTGACGCACTGTGCAGGTGGAGAGCCGGGGGCTCGAACTGGGATCCTTACACTGATCCTTGGGCTTTGCGCCATGTGCACTTAACCTGCTGCGCTACCGCCCGGCCCCTCCACCCCCTTTTTTAATGGCTCCCAGCAGCCATTTTTTCCTTTTCTAATTTTTTTAGATAGGACAGAGAGAAACTGAGGGAGGACAGGGATATATATATATGAGAGAGAGAAAGATGGACACCTACAGACCAGCTTCAATGCTCATGAAGTGTTCCCCTGCAGGTGGCAAGCCAGGGGCTTGAACCCGGATCCTTACGCAGGTCCTTATGCTTAGTACTATGTGCACTTAACCAGGTGCATCACTGCCCGACCCCCCTTGTTCTGGTCTTCTTTCTTTCTTGCACTCAGCCCTGGGGTTGCCCTGCCTATGGTTTGAGCCTTCCAGCCCAAAGAGGAGGAGAGCGCTTACCACTCCGGGGAATATCTTCTGAAGCCGGTCAGCTGCAGCCAGGGCCTTAGGCTTCCCTCCCGCCAGGCAGTCTTCAAACTCATAGAGCGGCTGCCTCACAGGGTTCGAGTAGGAGATCTTGGCGTTGTCCACAAATGTGATGTGTCGGACACCCCAGCCCTGCGTGGGGACAGGGAACCAGGCTGTGAATCTGATGGAAGCGGCCCAAATGATGCTGGGGGAGGGGGGCTGAAGGAGGGAGCTCTGCTTCAGAGCAGCCAGGGACCCCCAATAGAGGAAGCCAAATTGAAGCAGTTCAGAACTGGATAAACAACAGTGTCTGATTCCTTTCAGAGATGAGGTGAGCACACGCCCAGAGTCTGACTCTCTATAGTACTGAGGTTAAGAAATGTCACAGAGGGTCTGCTCAAGGATTCACTGTTAAAAAGAAAAATTATTATTATCTTTATTTATTGGATAGAGACAGAGAGAAATTGAGAGGGGAAGGAGAGATAGAAAGGAAGACAGAGAGACACCTGCAGCCCTGCTCCCCAACACGTGAAACTTCCACCCTGCAGGTGGGGACCAGGGGCTCAAACCCAGGTCCTTTCGCACCTCAAGCAGGTGCGCCACCACCCGGCCCTCAGAGTCACTATTTCTGACAGCAGCACAGAGAGAGAGAGATGTGAGGTGAGTCTTCTGATTGGAGTCACAGCATCCCCAGCCCCTCCTTGGTGTCAATCACAAGTCACTGAGTCTAAACAAACGAACCTTAAGCCCAACGTGACTCATCAGAGATGCACTGCCCCACTCCCCACCCTGGAGTACTGGGGATCGCGGACCTTCTCCTCCCAGGGGCCAAACTCTTTGTCCCTGGGGTACCAGGGACGAGTCTTGATTCTCAGGAACACTTTTCCTGATCTCGAACCCTTTGGGGACATCTCCCGTGAAGCCTTGAAGAATCACTCAGTTGAAAAGTTGGCGACTGAATTCTAAAGTCCGTGTTCCAACTAACTGTTCTGCTTTTACAGGCAGGGAGTGTGGATGCTTCAGGAAACCGTAAGTCAGCAAAAGCACAGTGATCTGAAAGAAGCCCTACGAGTGGTCCCCAAGCTGAGACATGTCTTTCCCTCCCTCTATTTCTCTCTTTCCTACACAAATAGCTGCCAAGCAGAAACCCGTCTCCCTCTTTCTCTCTGATTCTCTCTTCTACAACGGAATGGTCCCCAAGCTGAGACCCATCTCCCCACCCCTTTCAACAATGATGGGTTTCCTAGCTGAGACCTGTCTCTTTCCTTTTCTGTTCCTACAAGTGGCTGCCAAGCTAAGATCCATCTCTCCCTCTCTTTTTTATAAGGAGCAGCTGCCAAGCTGAGCCCCCCCCCCCTTCTCAAGATCTTTCCATTAGGAACTCTGAAACTTAATCAAATTAATGGTTCTGGGGCAAACGCAGCTGGAACTCAAGACTGACATTTGGGTGGAGAATGATAGGCCAGAACCTACTCCTCCCAAAAGCACAGTTTCGATCAGCTGTTGCTTTTGAAGACCACTAGTGACCTTTCGTCACTAAGTATCCAGTTTCGTTCCTTTCACCAGCTCAGCCGTCCCCCACCCCGGGCTGGGGGCCTGGACGTACGGACAATCCCCAAAATTGTGCGTGCTGGGGGCTGCTGCCCTGCTTGCAGCCATGCTGATCGAGCAGGTGCGGGAGGCCAGGAGGAGGAGGAGCACAGACCAGACGTGGCCGGGGACATGGAGGGACCGTCACACAGCTAAGATGGCTTATCTGCAGAGATGGGAGGACTTGACATTCCCAACAGGTGGGGAGCATTCTGCTCGACACCGGGGATGCCCACAGCAGGCATTTTGGGGTGGGGAAAGTGGACACGAGTCTCTGGGGCTTTTTCCAGCGCTCAGACCTACTTCCAGCAGTCTCCACCCTGAGACTGACAAGACTGGCAAGAATGCAGACAACACGGCCATGCTCTCTGCCACACAGCTCCGCCCGCCGACAGACTGGGAGTTACATCAAAGCCTCCCTTTGGGGGATGCTTCACTGAGTCGGGCTCCAGAGAAGGTCTGGTAATCAACATTTTAAAGACATGGGCAAGTATTTACAGTGTTGACTGATGTTAGCAGGGACATGACTGTATGTCAAGTGAGATTTAAAAAATATATATATTGGGGGCCAGGCAGTGGCACACCTGGTTAAGCACACACATTACAGTGTGCAAAGATCCAGGTTCAAGCCCCCCATCCCCACCAGCAGGGGGAAAGCTTCACATGTGGTGAAGCAGGGCTGCAGGTGTCTCTCTGTCTCTCTCCTTCCTATCTCCCCCTTCTACTTAATTTCTGGTTGTCTCTGTAAAATAAACAAATAAATAAAGATAATAAAAAAGTCTAAAATAAAAGTAAAATAAATACATATATTAAGCACCGAGATGCAGCAAATGAAAAAAGATAATAGAAATATAGCTATTGGGGGCTGGGGGGGGTCAGGAAATAGGTCACCCAGTAGAGTACATACTTTGTCACGAGTAAGGACCCAGGTTCAAGCCTCCAGCACCACATGGAGACGCAAGGCACCTAAGGCACCTGGGAAGCCCCGTAAATGGTGGAGCAGTGCCATCGTCTCTCCTCTCTGTGTGTCTGAAACTAAAAAAGGAAAAATAATGTCTGCTGAGGGAGTCGGGCTATAGCGCAGCGGGTTAAGCGCAGGTGGCGCAAAGCACAAGGACCGGCATAAGGATCCCGGTTCGAACCCCGGCTCCCCACCTGCAGGGGAGTCGCTTCACAGGTGGTGAAGCAGGTCTGCAGGTGTCTGTCTTTCTCTCCTCCTCTCTGTCTTCCCCTCCTCTCTCCGTTTCTCTCTGTCCTATCCAACAACGACAACAACAATAATAACTACAACAATAAAACAACAAGGGCAACAAAAGGGAATAAATCAATAAAATAAATATTTAAAAATAATAATAATGTCTGCTGAGAAAAGAGGATCCAACGGGTGGGCATTAATTAAAAATAACAACAACAATAATAATAAGGCCAGGGCCAGCGAAACAGTTGATGTTGTCATGGGCACGTACCAGCTTTGAGCCTGGACCCTAAAACACTGGAGGAAACTTCCATGCTGGGGCGTTTCCCGAAATGGAGAGAGGAGGAGAAGATAAGAGGGGCAGAGACAGACAGACACCTGCAGACCTGCTTCACCGCCTGTGAAGTGACCTCCCTGCAGGTGGGAAGCCGGGGGCTCGAACCGGATCCTTACGCGTCCTTGCGCTTTGTGACATGCGCGCTCATCCCGCTGTGCTACTGCCTGGCTCACTGTCTCTGTCTTTTCTGTCTGAAAAAAAAATCAGCCTGGAGTGTGGAAGCCCTGGTGATGACAAAACACCCCCCCCCACACACACACACACAGTGTGTGGGGTTCTTTTTTCCTTTTTCTGTCTTGGCTTTTACATTATGCATCTTCTGTAATGGCCTACACTGACTTTATAATTCAAAAAAGAAAATGTTAGGAAAACCTGAGCCCAAACACTTAACTCCAGATACTAGGAGAAGAAACACAAAATAAAGCTGCACAAGAAAGGGGAAAAAAACAAATACAACACTGATTAAAGTCCTTATTAATGAATCTGAAAGCAAAACAAGAAATACAACTAGTAAACAAATCAAGGCTCTGGGTGTTTGAACAACTGACGAAACAGACAGGTCTGAGAGAAAAAGAGAGTTAAGGCAACCAAGTCACAGGTAATGAGAGAGAGAGAGAGAGAGAGAGAGAGAAAAAGGAAAGGAAACATACATTAGGAGGGTGGAAAAAGAAGAGAGTGAGAAAATGTAAGAGGAGATTCTGTCTGTATTTCCATTGGTCTGTCGAGGCTGGTGAAACGAAGGGAGGGGGGTATGTTTCTGGGGATACAAAATGATGACACTGACTCAACAGTCAGGCAACAATCTCAAGAAGGTCCATCAATACAAAGGAGCATTTATAGACGCTCCCAAAGGCTCCTGGCCCTGGAACAGAATCTCCTACGGTGCCAGGCCCTGCTGCACTCACCACTGAACTTTCCCAAAACATGAGGGAAGAGCTGGGTCCACGAGCCTGGGGGTGGGGAACATCCAGGCTGCTTCACAGAGTCAGCGTGAGTTAGAAGAGTTAGAACATTCCTGCAGACCAGTAAGAGTCACATCTAGGAAAAATTAAAGTAAAATGCTAGCAATGGGGCCCTGAGGTATATTCAGAGACATGCAGGGACTAGATGGGCTCATTCTGGGCACAGTTGGCAGTAGAGTATTCTGATTCTCTCCATAGAAATACCTCAAGGATAAACCTCAAGGATCATCCCTGTCTGTTCCTGGTGACAGACAGAGACCCCAGGGTCTCACACACAGGGGGCATGTGTGCTCTGCCCCTGAGCTGGACTCCTGTCAACAGTTATTTCTAATACAGACTCACAGGGTAGCTGAAATAGAAATCAGCTTCCTGGGAGTTGGGCAGGTAGCGCGGGTTAAGCGCTAGGACCGGCGTAAGGATGCTGGTTCAAGCCCCTGGCTCCCCACCTGCAGGGGAGTCGCTTCACAGGTAGTGAAGCAGGTCTGCAGGTGTCTGTCTTTCTCTCCCCCTCTCTGTCTTCCCCTCCTCTCTCCATTTCTCTCTGTCCTATCCAACAACAACAACATTAATAACAACAACAAAAATAACTACAACAATAAAACAACAAGGGCAACAAAAGGGAATAAATAAATAAATAAATACATAAAAAAGAAAATAGCTTCCTGAACTTCAAAAAGGCAATTTGCAGAAACCATGAATCAAAAATAAAGGTAAGCGTCAATTGTCACTGCTATTCCCCAACACTGCCAGGGAGTCAGGCCTGTGAGATGAGGGAAAGACGCAGAACTCCAGCCCCCTCGGCGAGACACACTTATCAGCCTGCAGAATTCAGAAGAACCCAAGGAAAAGCTAGTGCAGCTGAAAGAGCTCAGGGGGGACAACCAGGAGACAAGCATTCAGCAAACGACGTAAGTCAAGAGGCAAAAGACAGCTACCAGATGGTTTCACTGACACAACAAATGAACTTGCAAGAACAGAACAAAAGCCAACGCTCAGAACTAGAAACAAAACTGTCTCCCACATGGGGGAGAGCACAGGACATTGGAGTTCTCAGACCCTACCTCTGAAACCCTAGTTTTATAAACCACTGTCAAATCACAGCTACAAAGAAGGTTTACGTTCAAAACCATCATCTTTTCTATATCCTAGTAACAGCTGACTGGAAATTTTAGTGGGAGAAAAAGATGATTTCTTTCTTTTTTTTTTTTTTTTTCCCTCTAGGGTTATTGCTGGGCTCGGTGCCTGCACCATGAATCCACCGCTCCTGGAGGCCATTTTTCCCCCTTTTTGTTGCCCTAGTTGTTGCAGCCTCGTTGCAGTTATTATTGCCATTGTTGATGTTGCTTTGTTGTTGGATAGGACAGAGAGAAATGAGAGAGGAGGGGAAGACAGAGAGAGAGGGGGAGAGAAAGACAGACACCTGCATACCTGCTTCACCGCCCGTGAAGCGACTCCACTGCAGGTGGGGAGCTGGGGGCTCGAACCGGGATCCTTACACCGGTCCCTGCGCTTTGCGCCACGTGCGCTTAACCCCCTGCGCCACCGCCCGACCCCCAAAAGATGATTTCTTAAGAAAAAGAAATTCACTGCTATGTAGAAATAAACTACCCAAGGCATGTGTAAAGGGATTCCCCCTAAAAGACAAAGATGATCTCATTAAGATAGACAGTGCTTCCAGAAATAAGGGCCAGTCCTGCCGAGATGCCAGTTTCTTCAGATTTATGTATAAGGTCACTGTCATGTCAGTGAAAAAACCATGAGCAGGAATGCGGGCATCAAGAAAGAAATGAGCACAGTGGCAAAGGACCAAACAGGATCCACAGAGACTCAGGTACAGGGGCTCGGCATTGGACAGAGAAGTGGTTCAGGTTACCGGATGACTGCCAAGGCAACAGACGACTGTTCTGTGGAGAAGAAGTCAGGCCTTCATATCTCATCACATAGAAAGAAAGAAATGCCGGGGCCAGGCTGTGCAAACCTGGCTGAGCACTCACATTTGTGTGCAAGGACCCGGGATCAAGCTCCTGGTCCCCACCTTCACGAGTGGTGAAGAAGGGCTGCAGGTGTCTGTCTCTCTCCCTCTCTCTATCTTCCCTCCTCTCTCAATTTCTCTGTCTCTATCCAGTAAGTAAATAAAAAAGGTTTTTTTTTTTTTTTTTTTTTAAGATTTTTTGTTTCTGAGAAAGACAGGAGGAGAGAGAAAGAACCAGACATCAGTCTGGCACATGTGCTGTGGGGGATCGAACTCAGAACCTCATGCTTGAAAGTCCAAAGCTTTATCACTGTGCCACCTCCCAAACCACATAAAAAAAGTTAAAAAAAAATTCCACATTAGTAAAGACCTATAAACAAAAATAAGAGTTTGGTAAGCCACAGAGGAAAAGATTAAGGTATTTAGCAACATATATATACACACATGTATACACACACACATATATATATATACACACATATATACACACACACATATATATACATATACACACACATATATATACACACACACATATATATACACACACATATATATACACACACACATATATATACACACACATATATACACACATATATATACACACACACACACATATATATATCTCAAAGGATATAAGGACAAAATCTAAGTCACAAGAGGGCACTGAAGACTTGCCCTTACTAGTTGAAGAATTACCGATTTCAAAGCTGTTTCTCACAGGTGTCTAGAAAGTTCAAACTAGTACAGCTTCTGGAAGGCAATCTGCTTGGATGCACACATATCAACTGTACACTCTAACATACTTGGCTTACTCATGCGATCTTCCTCGAAAGAAACTGCCCTGTCGATACATAAAGATGTAAGTGTGGGTGTTGGCTTCAACAGCACCTCTATAGGAAAACTATGCTAGAACTGAACATACAAATTGAGAGCACAGGGGCCTGGCGGTGGTGCACCTGGTTGAGCGCACATCTTACAATGCGCAGAAACCTGGGTTCGAGCCCCCGGTCCCCACCTGCAGGGGAAGAGCTTTGCAAGTGGTGAAGCAGGGATGCAGGTGTCTCCCTCTCCATCACCTCCCTCCCTCTTGATTTCTGGCTGTCTGTATCCAATAAATAAAGAGAATTTAAAAAAGTAATAAATTGAGAACATAGACCTATGATAAATGCAATATAAAACCCTCAGAAAGAGGGCCACAATTATCTTTCTAGTAAGTTAAAAACGTAAAATTGGTGGGAGTTGGGTGGTAGCGCAGCAGGTAAAGCATGCACATGGCGCAAAGCACAAAGACTGGCGTAAGGATTCCGGGTTGAGCCCCCGGCTCCCCTCCTGCAGGGGAGTCGCTTCACAGGCGGTGAGGCAGGTCTGCAGGTGTCTGTCTTTCTTTCACCCTCTCTGTCTTCCCCTCCTCTCTCCATTTCTCTCTGTCCTATCCAACAACGATGACATCAATCATAACTACAACAATAGACAAACAAGGGCAACAAAAGGGAATAAATATTAAAAAAACTGGTATAGATAGTACACCATGCTCTAGTCTTTATAAGTATAAACAAGCAGTGAAGACGGCGAGCCTCTCTGTAGATACCCAGAAGACAGTGAAGGTGCTGCCCATGGCTCTGTGAAGTCCACCGTCTTCCGTGAAGAGGGGGCTGGGACAGGGCTGGAGGGAGGCCTTTTCCTCCTGCCTCCTCTTGCCCTTGTGGTTGAAAGGAAACCGAGAAAAAAGGAGACAGGAGGAAGAGAGAAGAGGCAGATGGCCCTCTAGAGGAGTGAATGAGGAGAGAAGCCACAGCTTCAGGGGTCCACTGGGCCCCCAGACTCACCATCAGGGTCCTGGCTACGTTACACCCCAAGGTGCCAGCTCCCAGCAGCAGACACTTAGCGGACACGACCTTGTCCAAGTCCAGTGTGGGGACCAGTCTCCAACACATGAGTCTGAGATTTAAGTCGACCGAGGACTCTGCTAGCCTGGGGAGTGAGAGCACAGTTACTCATGTGTCCAATCTTTTCTTTTCTTTTCTTTTCTTTTCTTTTCTTTTCTTTTCTTTTCTTTTCTTTTCTTTTCTTTTTCCCCCTATGGACTGCAGCTGTCTGGGAAACTGAGAAGCAAATACTAAGGAGGTCAGAAGCAAGAGAAAATGAGATGGAGTGTGAGCATAACCAGGGAGGGAGGGAGGAAGGCTGCCGCCCAGAGTGTGGGCCAGGACATCAACTTCTGTGATTCTCAGAGCCTCCTAGCAGCCCAGGAGAAAAGGGGAGTGTGGGTGGTCACAGGAATGCACAGACAGACAGACAGACAGACAGACAGGGAAGCTTTTCCCAACTCTGGAAACAGAGAAGGCTCTTCCATGTCTTTCCACTAAGGGGTGCACTCCTAGAGCCATTCAATCCATGTCTTTCCACTAAGGGGCGCACTCCTAGAGCCATTCAATCCGATCCTGGCTTCTGCAAGCATCTCTTCCTCCTTTTTCTTTATCTCTGTTGATTGAATAGAGACAGACAGCTAGAAATCAAAGTGATAAGGGGAGATAGGGAGGGAGGGGGAGAGACGCCTGCAGCTCTGCTTCGCCACTCACAAAGCTTTCCCCCTGCAGGTGGGGGCCAAAACATTTCCTTTTCTTTTCTCTTCTTTTCTCTTCTCATTTATTAGATAGAGACAGAGAGAAATTGAGAGGGAGAGGGGAGATCTAATTGGAAAGAGACAGAGGGAGACGCCTGCAGCCCTGCTTCACCACTTGGGAAGCTTTCCCCCTGCAGGTGGGGACGAGGGGCTTGAACTTGGGTCCTTTGCACATGATAACATGTCTGCTGTTCCCAGCGCACCACTGCCTGGCCCCTCTGTGAGGCAATTCTCACAGCATCCTTCAGTAGGACAGAAGCAGACAACAGTGTGCAGAGGTCTAGAAGGGGCAGGCGCACTGACCTGAGGGTCTGAGTGAGGGGTAGGAACAGTCAGAGTCTCTAGAAGGGGGCTGGGGAGACAGCATAACGGTTCACCAAACAGACTCTCTGGCCTGAGGCTCTGAGGTCCCAGGTTCAACCCCCAGCACCACCATCAGCCAGAGCTGAGCAGGGCTCTGGGGGAAAAAAAAAATCAAGATAAAACAACACAAGAGTCTCCAGGTGAGATGCTCAGGGCGCCTTCAGCAAAGCCAGCACTGCAGTTGCTTCTCACAACCAAGCACCAGGGGGCAGCAGAGGGCAGGCCGGCAGCCACCTGCCTCTTGTGGTCAGGGTAGGCTTCCCCTCAAGGGGGAACTGGGGTCCAAGCACACCTTTTGGGGTCCATGCATTCGCTGAGGTTCACCATCCTCGGTCCCATGCTGCCTTTCTGGTTCTTCTCCCACCCGACGGCTTTGGGGCAATCTTAAGGCAAACAGCACAGTGAGTTAGCGGGAGGGGGGGGGGAGGAGGGGGCTGAAGACGGGAGAGTGGACAGTAGGTTGCCCCCCACCCCAAGCCCACTTCCTTCTCACAGGGGCAGAGTCGGCACCCAGGTCCAAGGCTGCGGCCCCTCCCCCTCAGCTACTAGGCATCTTTATTGTTGTTAAAGGTGTAAAGGGAAAAGATATACACATACACGTGTTTCTTAATGAGAGAGAGACAGAGACAGAAAGAACACAGCATCACATCACTCTGGTACACAGGGGACCAGGGACTGAACTCAGGACTCCACACCTGCAAGGCCTGCACTCTACCCTTCCTGAGCCATCTGGAGACAGCATCAGACCCCGCAACCTTTCTGTAGAGGGGCTTCTGCAAACGGTCTTAGCGGTCACCTGGGTCCTGGCCACTGGAAGGTGCTGGGAAGGCAGACTACCTGGGGCAGGGATAGTGCTGGGGACAGCTCTTTCCCAGGAAGACAAGGCCCTAGGATGTTAGCACACCTGCTGGAAGCCCCCTGAGGTTCTGACTGTGGCGTCCCTCTGCCCAGCCCTGGGCACCTCCAGTGGGTGCTACCTACCCCACAGCCCCATCCCCAGTGGTCTTCTCCCTCATCTGACTCTCCCCCAACTTCCTTTCTCTGCTGACCTCGCTTAGCCTAGTGGATGCCCTGCTCCGAGCAGATAAAGACCTGGGGAGTCTTCTAGCCTGCACCTCTGTTCACTCTCCCACCCTGACCCTGGGCACTCACAGGACACTGAGCAGGAAAATGCTGCTCCCCATCCCTCCTGGGTCCTCCTGGAAGCCCGTCTGCCTTAGCAGAAGCTGGGATGGGGACACCTTCGCTCTTACCCTCCCCACACCCAGGACCTCAGGAACACTCTCTCCATCACCCACTGCAACTGGCAAGAAAGTCTCAACTCCTGGGCAGAGCATTGGCCCGTACACAGCCCCCGCGGGAGCCCAGAAACCCCTGGCTTCTAGCTCAGCCGCACAGGCTTCTGGGGAGGAACTCGGAGCTCTCCTGTGTGTCTGAGTGTGTGCTGGTTTTCCCTGGCAGTTCTCCTGTCTTGAGATTTCTAGCAATGCCTCTGTTCTCCTTTCCTTGGAACATCTTAGCTTTTGCCCTTTATTTTTCCACAGTGTTGCTCGATATCATTAGGGGACCTGGTGGTGCTGGTCTCTTTGCAGAGTCTTCTATCTGGGCCAGGGAGGGAAGCCAGAGGCCAGTTATCTTGCAGGTTCCCTGGGCTGCTCCTTGGCCAGTAGACAGAAAACAATGGCCCTTCCTCTTCCCAAGCCCCCAGCTTGGCCACTTAACTGGGGCCCTTCCTTGTAGAGCCAAAGCTCAGATAACAGACTTGGGTTCTTAAAGAGATCAAGAACTTCCAGATTATTATTGAACTTCCAGATTATTATTAAACTTCCAGATTTTTTCTGGGGGAAAAAGAATTCAGGCTAATTCATATTTTTATTTGACTTCCTTAATATTTTTATACTAAGTAAAAAAAAAATGGTGGGGGCTGGGCGGTAGTGCAGCAGGATAAGCACATATGGTGCAAAGCGTAAGGTTCGAGCCCTGGCTCCCTGCTTGCAAGGAGGTCGCTTCACAGGCGGTGAAGCAGGTCTATAGGTGTCTTTCTTTCTCCCCCCCACCCTCATCTTCCCCTCCTTTGTCGATTTCTCTCTGTTCTATCCAACAACAACAATGACAACAATAACAATAAGGGCAACAAAATGGGAAAAATGGCCTGGGTTCTGAATACCTGGGGCTCTGAGGTACTGGGTTCAATCCCCAGCACTACCACCAGCCAGAGTTGAGCAGGCTTTGGTCTGTCTTCTGTCTTTGTATCTGTCTTATTTCTTTCTTATTGAAATATTGAAAAAAGAAAAAGAAACCACAAGAAAGAAAACAAAATAGCATTTCAAATAGAATCATCTCTGTACACTCAGCCATTTCAGAGAAAACCATATGCGTTTTTAATTCACTGGTGGGGCAGGGTGGTGGCGCACCTGGTTGAGCACACATGTTACAGTGCACAAGGACCCAGGTTCAAGCCCCTAGCTCCCATTTGCAGGGGGAAAGTTTTGCAAGTGGTGAAGCAGGGCTGCAGGTGTCTCTCTGTCTCTCTACCTCTCTATCACCCTCTTCCCTCTCAGCTTCTGACTGTCTCTCTCTATCCAAAAAAACAAACAAACATAATTTTAGACTCATTGGTAATAAAGATCTGTCCACAGCCGAAGTCTTCCTAGCACAGCTGCTGTCCTGTGTTGTTACCATCAGGCATGCCACCCTCAGGCATGCCACCCTCAGATATGTCACCCTCAGGCATGCCACCCTCAGATATAACACCCTCAGGAATGTCACCCTCAGGCATGCCTGACAGAGAGCTGTCTGTCTGTCTTCCAGAGAATTCTAACTCTAAGCAACAGATCAGGGCTGCAGCTAGGAATTCCTCACAGCAAGTCTTCAGAGTCAAGCCTGAATCCATCTGCTATCTGTGCTCTAAAAATGACATCTCAGAAACCTTAACATCCTACACACACACACACACACACACACACACACACACACAGCAATGTGCCTTCCAGTGTGTCACTGGCAAGGACCTAGTTCAGTTGTGTCTGTGGCAGCAGGCTGGGAGGCGGGTGGCTGTCCGGGTTTCACTCAGAGAGGGAATGAACGGGGAGTGGCTTAGCACCCACAGAGCTTCTGTGCTGTGTCCTGTCTTCTATAGGTACGTGGGCCCTCCCTGGGGACAGTTTAGGAGGACTGTCAGGCCTTCCTCTGGCCCAGGTCAGCAGCCCATCTCTGGGATGCACAGCTCAGAGACACTGAGGGCCAACCCCTTAGAGACACTAAGGGCTAACTCCTCAGAGACACAAAGGGCCAACTCCTTAGAGACACTAAGGGTTAACTCCTCAGAGACACTAAGGGCCAACTCCTCAGAGACACTAAGGGCCAACCCCTCAGAGACACTAAAGGCCAACTCCTCAGAGACACAAAGGGCTAACCCCTCAGAGACACTAAGGGCCAACCCCTCAGAGACACTAAAGGCCAACTCCTCAGAGACATTAAGGGCCAACCCCTCAGAGACACTGAAGGCCAACCCCTCAGAGACACTGAGGGTCAACTCCTCAGAGACACTAGGGGCTAACCCCTCAGAAACACTAAGGGCTAACTTCTTACTTGAAAAATGCAACTGGTATCAACCTCTCCCTCCTCTCCCAGCACACACAGGGCTTCCTCCTGCTGTCACCCAGGTGGCCTGGTCGGTGGCCTGAGAATCTGCTCCTACTGTCCCAGAGTCTGCTGACCACCCAGACAAGGTGTCCTCTCTGCACACACAGAAGAGACAGTCCCTTGTGCAGCTGGTGGCTGTGAGGGATTGTGGGAAGGTGGTCACTGTATAAAGGGCAGTGCCATGGTGCCCGGGGCCCCGTCTCCTGTGGACACGAGTCCGGCTGGGTCTGCAGGTGGCACAGACACGGCTTCCTGCATCCCAGCCTCGGGGAGGGGGGGGGTTCTGGCTCTGTGCCCAGGGCTCCGCCAGCAGCAGGTCAATGTGGCTGTGCAGGGCAGGCTGAGGTGCATGCAGGCCTGCAGCAGCTGAGCAGGCGAGTGTGCAGACACTGCACTAAACAAGACAGAAGACAGAACAGGCAGCCACAGCTTCAAGACCGGCTGATGGGGACGGGGGGGGGGGGGGGGGGGTGAGAGGACACCCGGGCCGCTGCCGGGCAGGTTACCTGGGCTGAATGCAATTTCTGGAAGCCTCACTTGGAAGATGATGCTGTGAGCCACACTCCTCATACCCTGCAGCGTGCGGTCCCGGAAGCAGATGACCTCCATGGCCTGGATGCTACCGCTCCTGTTGGGGGGGGGGAAGGTTCGGTTTCAGTCACGCAGGTGAGAACTGGAGCCCCCCAGGCTGGACAGCAGCTTCTGCACCCTCACCCGCCCCCAACGCCCGGCGGGCTGGGTGGCTGTGGTCTCTGAGTCACGGGAAACAACCACGGGGCACCCGAGTCACTCTGACAAGAGGGTCTCAAATGCAGGGTGTGTGGGGGGCTCACGAGACACCCAGACAGGAACTGCATGGGCCCCTTTAACCCCTTCTGCTCGCTGGGATGCCCTGTCCGGGTAACAGGCCTTGTGGTGGCCCAGAAGCCCATCTGGCCTGCGAGCTGAGACCCTGACGCAGGGCTGCGCACCCTGCACAGAACAGCTGACTTCCACTGATCTTGAAAATATTTCAGAGAGGCCAGGTGGTGGCACACTTGGTTGAGTGCACATGTTACAGTGTGCAAGGACCCAGGTTCGAGACCCAGTCCCTACCTGCAGGAGGAAAGCTTCACAAGTGGTGAAGCAGGGCTGCAGGTGTCTGTCTCTCTCCCTCTCTATCACCCCCTTCCCTCTCAATTTCTGACCGTCTCTATCCAACAAATAAATAAAAGATAAAAAAAATTAAAAAGGAAAATATTTAACAGTTACACTTGAAGTGAACTCTTAAGTTAAATTGTTGGATTGAATGATGTTAATCTGTTAATAGATTTTTTTTTTTGTTATCCCTGTCCTTATTCCTAAAATAATTAATTTGTGACCTTTTTTTTTCTTTCTTTTTTCTGCTCAATGTGGTGAGAGACTTAATGACTGAATCTCAAATTTCAAAGTTTTTGCTTTCAAAGATTTTTTGTTGTTGGTTTCATTCCTTTCTTCTCTCATGCTTATTTCCTTTTTAATTTTTTCTTTTTATATTTTTTTACTCTTTTAAAAATTTTTTTCAATTTTATTTATTTCCCCTTTTGTTGCCCTTGTTGTTTAGCATTGTTGTGGTTATTGATGTAGTTGTTGCTGGATAGGACAGAGAGAAATGGAGAGAGGAGGGGAAGACAGAGAGGAGGAGAGAAAGATAGACACCTGCAGACCTGCTTCACTGCCTGTGAAGCGACTCCCCTGCAGGTGGGGAGCCGGGGGCTCAAACCGGGATCCTTACTCAGGTCCTTGCGCTTTGCACCACCTGCGCTTAACCCTCTGCGCCACCACCCAACTCCCCCTTTTTAATTTTTTAAATGGTTGATTATTCTTTCTTTCTTTCTTTTTTTAAATTTTTAAAATATTTTATTTTATTTATTTATTCCCTTTTGTTGCCCTTGTTTTATTGTTGTAGTTATTATTGGTGTTGTTGGATAGGACAGAGAGAAACGGAGAGAGGAGGGGAAGACAGAGAGGGGGAGAGAAAGATAGACACCTGCAGACCTGCTTCACCGCCTGTGAAGCGACTCCCCTGCAGGTGGGGAGCCGGGGTTCGAACCGGGATCCTTATGCTGGTCCTTGTGCTTTGCGCCACCTGTGCTCAACCCGCTGTGCTACAGCCCGACTCCCTCTTTCTTTCTTTAAGATTTATTAATAAGATGGTGAACCAGAACATCACTCTGGCACCTGCAGTGCCAGGGACTGAACTCAGAACCCTCTGCTGAGGAGTCCAAAGCCCACCCACTGCCCCACCGCCTGGGCTCTGAGCTCCTGGTGTCTTAGCTTGGAAACCAAGCTGACTTACAAAATTGTAATTTAGAGGGATTTATCCTTATGTTACTATTACTGAATCAGTCACTCTGTAAGTGGCCCTTTGTTCTTCTGGTAACGCGCTTTGCATTTTGATCAGCCTGGAACTGCATGTGTGAAGCCCAGATCTGACCCCCAACACTGCGTGTGACCAGGGCTTCCCTGGCCACCAGGAATTCCTCTTCCTCCCTTATTAAACCGGAAGAAAATAATAGTCAATTTGCATATGTTGGTTCTTAGTGATGTGCACCTGAAAATATATATATTTCTGTCTCTCTCCAATAATAAATAAAATAAATAGAGAGACAGAGAGTAGCAATGACACCACACCTTGGTGACGACGCTGGTACTGTTTTAAAAGCTATGCAGGGAGGTAAGCAGTAGCACTGCTTGCTTAGGGGATCATCTCTGTCAGTGAGGAGTTTCTTGTTCTGTTTTATTTCTTGGGTGGCCAACACTATGCATACTGGCCTTTCTGCTTTAGGGTTGGGAAAACAGGGAGACAGGGTCCGTGAGGAAATCCCAGTGGTGGTCCAGGCACTCGCCTTGCCCCGTTCTGGAATATCCTGGCAGACTGGCTCGAGCCTGCAGATCCATGGCAGACCCACCTACGAGCTCACTGTAAATGGAAGCTGGATCCTGATCGCATTCATTTAGGATTTGGTTTCTATGCCACAAACCAGCGGTTTCTATGCCACAAACGAAAAACCAAGAGCCATTGAGGGAACAGAAAAATGGCGGTGGGCCAAGTACAGTTTCAAAAGCACAGAACATCTCACACATACACACACACACACACACGCATGTAAATACCATCTGTGAGCTGCCAGGACCAGGAGATTCCTCAAAGGCCAGCCGGGGTACTGGGCTAAGGTGCAGGGGTCGTACACACCCACGGTTACCTGTGAACAGGAAAGGTTTTCCCAGTGAGTAGAGTTTAGTACTGGATTCCTGAGACAGATGCTACTAGCACCCCCCCCCCGCCCCCAATGCCAGGCTCTGAGAGTGCTGTGAAAGTAACTGTCAGGGACCGGTGGTGACATAGCTGGTTGACTACACATGTTATAGTGTGCAAGGATCCAGGTTCGAGTCCCCAATCCCCACATGGGGAGGAAGCTCTGCGATAGGTGAAGCAGGGCTGCAGGTTTCTGTGTTTCTCCCTCTCTATCATCCCCTTCCTTCTCAATTTCTCTCTGTCTCTATTCAATAAATAAAGATAATTAAAAAAAAAAATAGAAAGTGGGAGTCGGGTGGTAGCACAGCGGGGTGAGCGCATGTGGCATAAAGCAACAAGGACCGGCGGAAGGATCCCGGTTTGAGCCCCTGGATCCCCACCTGCAGGGGAGTCGCTTCACAGGTGATGAAGCAGGTCTGCAGGTGTCTATCTTTCTCTCCCCCTCTCGGTCTTCCCCTCCTCTCTCCATTTCTGTCCTATACAACAACAACAACAACAACTACAACTACAACAATAAAACAAGGGTAACCAAAGGGAATAAATAAATAAATATATATTAAAAAAATTAGAAAGTAACTATTTGGTGCTGGGCTCATAAGGAGAAGAGAAACCCAATGGCCCTCATGCCAGGAGACAGAACGATGAGTGCAGGAGCCGGGCGCAAATTCTCTCTGCACCCTGGTGCCTTGCACTGGCCCTGAAAGAGGGCCAGGAGCAGACAGGCGAGAAGAACAGTCTGGGGTGGGGGTACTGAGAAGAGAGACAGTCAGCTGTCAGGGTGCACATGGAGGAAATCCTCAAGAGGCATGTGCCCTAAAACTGCTAATTTCTATGTAATGAGAGAATCAGAGAAGGGGCGCCATGGTGGGGCTGACAGGTGGTTTACCCGCTAGAGTGAGTGAACGTTATCATATGCAGTGACCCAGGTTCAAGTCCCAGGCCAGCACATGAGAGCACGTGTGTGTGTGTGTGTGTGTGTGTGTGTGTGTGTGCGTGCGTGCACGTGCCTCACAAGAGGTGAATCACCATCTAGAAGGAAGGAACTAAGGAGCTACTGGGGGGGCTGGAACTGTGCAGGCACTGAGCCCCAGAGAACCCCTGGTGGCACGAAAATGGTGCCAATATACTGCTCCCCCCTTCTGATGCCCCCCCCCCCCACAGAAAACCACTGGGCTCCATGCATCTGCTCCTCAGGGGAGACTTCCCTGTGCAGGCAGCAGCCCAGCCCTGCCCTGCCCACTTCTCTTCAGCCAGCCGCCGGCCCTGCCCGCCCTGCCCACTTTCTCTCAGGGTGCTACAGCACCCTCCACTGACCTAGCTTCTCGGTGCCCTTCTCCAGCCAGAGCAGACAGGGCCCCTGGGCCAGAAGGCTGCACCAGGGGCTGCGGCCGGGGCAGCTCATGTGGGGACAGTGAGGCAGTGCATCATACAAGAGGGCTGGGGACACGGCACGGCAGGGGACACAGGGCCAAGGCTGGATGCGTCTATAGCAGTGCTGGACTGCACCTGGAGGTACTCAGTGAGCCCGTGAGCCCTTGCCAAGGCACACAGACAGGGTGACACGCCGGCCTGTGCGGGTGGAGGGGCAGCCTTCCTCACAGAAGACCCTTACATCCTGCTTCTAGGGACTCTCAGCCAAAGGCAGACCAGTGACTCCACAGCGGAGGAAACTGGCAGAGGCTCTCTGAGCAGAGTGCTGAAGTGCCTTGGGGACAGAGAGGTGACATAGTGACCACGGCACTTGGCCTCAGTGGGATCCTTTCCAAAACCCGTAACCCTGGTCTGACCATAAGTTGACATGAGACAAAGCCCAACAAACAGGCAGCCCATCAAAATGGCTGCCTGGTGCTGCTCTGAACAGCCAAGGCCGGCCAGACCCAGGGGAGCCCAGAGGCCAGAGAAGGCCAAGGAAAGGCGACGACAGCGGGGTGCACCAGACTCTCCCGGACCAGAGCCTAAGCCAGAGGTGGTGTTCTTGGGAAAGCTGGTGACATCTGTATGCTTAGCTTTTTTTTGTTTTTGTTTTTTTTTAAACAGATCATTGCTCAGCTCCTATGGTGGTGTGGGGGATTGAACCTGGGACTTTGGAGCCTCAGCATGAGAGTCTCTTCACAGAACCATTATGCTCTCCCCCCCCCTCTCGCTGGTGACATCTGAACAGAGCCCAGGGTTCAGCTCTGGAGTTCGGGCAGATGTCCAGTGGCCGTGAGGGGAGGGACACGGGAGCTCTCCGCATGGCCCCACGGCTCCCCTGCATGTATGTCTTAGAGTTGCTCCAGGACAGAAAGATCATTAAGACTGAGGAGAGACTAAGTGTTTAGAGAATGAACAGGAGGGACCTTTCCCTCCATGCCTGGTGCAGACACAAACACACACTCGATGAATGAATTTTCACTGCAAGGTGGGGAGGAAAGGGAGGGAGGGGGAGCCGGCACTACAGGTCTTCTTAGCTCCCTTCCCGGAGCGCACAGAGTATGCACACATACCTGTAAAGGGTGGCTGTGCGATACAGAGAAACACAGTCATTTTTATTTGTTTATTTAATCTTGATCCAGCTAGTTTGGTGGGGATGTGATTAGCCCAAACAATCCCACTGAGTCAGAGACAAAGCAGGACCTTAACAGCACTCAGGGAAAGGAAGGGAAAGACAGGAAAGAAAGAAAAAACAGGACGAGGGAGGAAGAGAGGAAGTGGGGAGAGGAGGGAAAAGAAAGACCTCAGCACCATCTCGAGAGGCACTGTAGGTGAATGGGGTCTCTCTCTCTCTCTCCTTATCTATCTCTCTCTCCCCCTCTTTCTCCTTTCTCTCTTTCTTTCCCAGAGCACTGCTCAGCTCTGGCTTATGGCAGTGCTGGGGACTGAACTTGGGACTTCGGAGCTTCAGGCATGAGAGTCTGTTTGCAGAATCTTTATGCTATCCACCCCTGCCCTGATCTCTCTCAACTATTTTTTTTTCTTTGTCTCCAGGGTTGCTTCTAGGGCTCAGTGCCTGCACACCACATCCACTGCTCCTAGTGGCCATTTTTTCCTCTGTTTTTTAATTATTACATTTTCTTTTCTATAAAAGCGACAGGTTTATCAGGTTCTTAAAAACTGCGGTAGAGAAATGAGCAGAGAGGAGCAGACGAGCCAGCTGTGAGGCTGGAGTCAGGGGCCCTGCACGCTCTTCGACAACGCACAGGGTCCCAGGGTCCTGGGAGAAGGAGAGACGGACAGACTGAGAGAAGCAGGAGCGACAGGAACGGAAGGAAAAAAGCCTTTCCTGCTTTTCTTTTTCAATTGATAGAGACAAAGAAAATAGGAGGAGGAGGGGAGAAGAAGGGAAGAGAGGGAAGGAGGGAAGGAGGGAGAGGGAGAAGCCTGCATCATTGCCTCACTCTCACTCCAAATGGGGAGCGGGGGCTTGAACCCAGGTCCCTGCGCTTGCAGGCACTAGGGGCCGACAGTAGCGGCCAAATGGAAGAGCAATGGAGGGCCCTCCACCCTCAGTCACAACTGGGAAAGTCATGACCTTCCCTATGGTGTCACCAGATCACCCGGTCAAAGACACTCTCACAGCGCTGCCTTTGTACCTCCGAGGCATTTTATGAGGGACGGAGAGCTGTGCTGACGGAGAGACTCAGCAGCCGAGCCACCTGCCCGGCCCGTTTCTTATCTTCTGACTGAGGACAGAAAGCACTGCCCCAGCCTCGGGGAGTCCCCCTGCCTCTGTCCTGGCTGGTGAGCCCACAATCCACAGATGATAAAACAGCCCACCGAGCGGTGGGGCCTATCCGTCTCGAGTGGCAGCAGGGACTGGATGGAAGGGGGTCTGGTGGTGAGGGGCAGGGACCAGAACCCTGGGTGGTCGGCTCCCTCTTCCACCAGGCTGCAGACCCCTCTCCCACAGCCCCCCTGGGGGCCCGCGTGCAGATGTCCCTGGAAGGGCAGACTGGGAGGGTGAGGGGCGTAGCTGAGACCTCACTATTTCCCCTTTATTGCCTCCCAGCACCCCTGTTCAGCTGGGGGGGGGGGGTCCAGAGAAGTCTCCCATTGCTGCCATTGTCTCCACCAACATTGGCTGAGCTGCCAGCACTGTGCCAGGGAGCGGGTGTGGCGAGCTGGGCCCAGCTGCTGCCTCTGGTCTCCAAGGTCTCAGGAGGAGGAGGGGACATGACAGGCAGCCCAGTTTACTAAGCAGCTGTTGCTGCATCTCCATTTTTGGAATGAAGACAACTGTTCAGAGGCATTCACCACTTGAGGTTTTTCAGTAAGAAAGAGACGGGGAGGGGAGCAGCCAGGAGAGAGCCCGGCACGCCGTGTCCTAATTCCTCAAGGAGCCCGCCGCTTGGAAGGCCTCAGGAAGTTCTTTCCTTCCCTTGGAAAATGAAAAGGTTGAATCATTTCGCCTTAAAAGAACTTTTCTAGTTCCCGAAATTCCTGAATCACAGAGTTCCACAGAAGGCAAAGAGAAAAAAAAAAAAAAAATCCTCTCTCGTCTGCAAAGCAGCACAGGCTGTGGCTACTTAGCGGGTGCCTAAAGGCTAGTCTCCTTGCAGCCGAGGGACCTGAGGTGCAGCCTGTCTGTGAATGGTAGGCTGGAAACACTCAATTTAAGATCAATTTATCCAGAGAGAGAAGGGGAGGAGGACAGGGAGAGGGGGAGAGGGGGGGGGAAGGGGGAAGAGAAGGAGGGGAAGGAGGGGGAGAGGGAGAAGGGGAGGGGAGAGAGGTAGTAGGGGAGGGGGAGAGAAGGGAGAGGGAGAAGCACCACTTAGCTCTGACAGTGCAGGAAGCTGAACCCGGGCTCAGACAGGTGAGCCCCATCCTCTAAGGTAATGAGTATCTCCCAGCCCCCCCCCCCAAGCTAACAAAACAACAACAAAATAAAACTAACAATTTCTTCCAAGATCAGATGAGATTGGGCACGTTCAGAGCTCCAAAGACAGTAGCGTCTGAACGTCAGCGTGCCTGTCTGGCAATGCCATCTGTAAGCACAAGTGCGATTCTACTAATTCATCATCATCATCAGAGCCCTGCTCAGCTCTGGCTGGTAGTGGTGCTGGGGACTGAACCTGGGACTTTGGAGCTCAGGCAGGAGGGTCTCTTCGCAGAACCAGGATGCTGTCTCCTACAGCTCAGAAGGTGATGGGCCAACCTGGGCTCTTTGGGAAGGCCAGGCACCAAGTCTCAAACGAGCTGCCTGACCTCTGCCTGCCGGTTCTAGCCATGCCCATACGCTGAACCATTTTTCAAAAAGACCTAATAGAACAGGACAGACAGCTCGCCAGGGAGGACACACACACTGCCATGCGCAGCCTGGGTTCAAACCCCAGCACCACATGAGAAAGGCAGAGCAGCAGGGGAAGCTCCGTGGTCGTGGGGATCTCTCCCTCTGAATGAAAAGCAGGCCTGGGAGTGGCGAGACTGAGTGTGTGAGGCCCCAGCATCACAGAGGAAAAAAAAAAAAGAGAGAAACAGATCAGCAGAACAGAGAGAAAGAGAGAGAGAGAGAGACAGAGACAGAGTGTAGTGTGCACAGCCCTCTCGCCTACGTTATTCTGTGAAAATACCGTCTTGGTCACACACGCTGTCAGAACGCTCCCACCATCACAGAAACAAGCCGATCCGTAGGGCCGGGCGGTGATGCACCTCGCTGAGCACACACGTCACCATGTGTGGGGACCTGGGTTCAAACCCTCTCCCACCTGCAGGGGGGAGGTTCAGGCATGGCAGAGCAGTGCAGGGCTTCCTCCTTCTCTGTCTCTCTTCCTTCCCCCCTACCTCTGCCATCTGCCCTTTAGCAAAGAAAGAAAGAAAGAAAGAAAGAAAGGGGAAAAGGAAAGAAAAGAGAAGGAAAGAAATAAACCGACTGCCAAGCACGGTGGAGTTGCACAGGCACCAAACCCCAGTTAGAGCCACACTGACGTCCCAGGAGCGTGGGGGGGGGGGGGGCTTCTGCGTCTCTGTCCCCTCGGAGCCCCCAAGTGCCCCAAGGAGAAGCAGGAAGTGTGGGAGGGGTGGCCATGGCTCAGGGCAGGAGTGGGCGTGCAGTCAACGCCTGTTTTTGTGAGAAGAGAATGAAAACCTTCAAGGAAACCGGAACTATAGCTTGACTGAAGACAATGGGCTTCCGGGCAGAGGCATGAATTTGGTCCAGGTGACAAGAGCCAAGGGACACAGAGACTTCACAGCAGCCTGCCTCCTGCCCCCAGCTCACAGTGCCCCAACACACACACACACCTGGCACTTGCCCTTGCAGCTTAAGGCCCCCAGCTCCACCAGCAGCACCAAATATGCCAGAATGAGGCTCCGGTTTTCTGTTAGTAATGAACAGATGGCTTCTTAAAGACCTGGCTTCTGTACTGGAGTCTCTGATGGGCCAGTCAGGATTGGGGCTGGGGCTGGGGTCAGAGAGGACTGCAGGCAAAGCTGGGGGTCTGGCAGCTTAGGGGAGGATTTGGTGACCAACGGGAAGCAGTGAAAGGCCAGATAAGCCAGAGGAAGACACTCCGGACCCTCGACCATTGGCTGGCACAGTGGGCACAGGTGAGCAGCCTGGGGGATGTCCACTCTCCTAGTTTGATGACAGAGAAAACTGAGAGACTAGGACTAACCGGGAGGACCAGGAGAGACTGGGAGAGTCTGGGAGAGACTGGGAGTGACCAGGAGTGACGGAGTGACCGGGAGAGAGACCCAGTATCTCGAATTATAGTGGCAGCTCTGCGAACCAATGACAATCTTGAGGTAAGTGCCCTCAGGAGAGAAATCTGAAGCAACTTTCGCTAAGAAGTGAGGAGTCCAAGGGGCTGGACATTGGCACTCCCAGTTAAGTGCACAGAGCACTGAATGCAAGGGTATGAGGAAGGATCCGGACTCGGGCTCCCCACCTGCAGGGAGGATGCTTTACCAAGTGGTGAAGCAGGTCTGGAGTATTTCTCTTTCTCTCCTTCTATCTCCCCCTCCTTTCTCAAATTCTCTGTGTCCTACTGAATGAAAGGGGAGGGGAGACTGCCAGAAGTGGTGGGTTCATAGGGCTGGCACTGAGCCCCAGCAACTGGAGGCAAAAAAAAAAAAAAAAAGAATGAGGAGTCCAGAGTCCCTGGGTGGGTGGGGGGTGAGAGCTGCACGTGGGGGGCTGACTTGGGGAGCACAGGAGGGGCGTGCTGAGGGAGTTGCAGAGGGAGGGAGGGAGGAGTCTGCATGAGTGTGAATCAGCAGCCTGAAGGGGCACCCTGGAAGGTGGAGCGTCAGTTGGGTGCTGTCACTGGGTGGTGAAGGGGTCCCCGGGGCTGCTCTGACCTTTTCCTGTGGACCTGGGAAGAACGCGCTGTGGTGTCTGAGGGGGGCCACCCGCACCTCGTCCTCGTCGTACTGGACCAGGAAGTAAGGCAGTGCGGGGACACCCTCCCCGTGGCACAGACCGTCGTAGGCCCGCTCCAGGGCTTGGATCTGCAAGGGAGATGCTCAGTCATTCTCCCGGCTCAGAGCTGGGAGGGGGTCACAGGTTGTGTGAGGGTGCTCACAGCCAGGGAGCTGGGCAGAGCTGGCCAGACTTGACCTGTAACAGAAAACGAGCACAAAAGGGCCCCACGTGACCCCCACTTTCCCTGTGCACTGTGGGGTCACGGGGGCCTGCGGGGACACTTTTTGAGGCAGCATGGGGAGTCCTTCTGATGTCCAGAACAGAGGTTCTGAGGCGTCCTCAAGCCTCACTCCTCTCCTTGTATAGCCAGTCACGAGTACAGACTGTCCCCAGCCTCCCGAGTCTTTCTTTCTTTCTTTTTTTAAAGATGTGTTTCTTTTATTTCTTTTAAAATAATTCTTTCTTTTTAAAATTACATTTATTTATTTATTTATTAGACAGAGACAGTCAGAAATTGAGAAGGAAGGGGGAGATAGAGAGGGAGAGAGACACCTGCAGCCCTGCTTCACCACTTGCAAAGCTTTCCCCCTGCAGGTGGGGACTGGGGGCTTGAACCTGGATCCTTGAACACTATAATGTGTGCACTCAACCAGGGGTGCCACCACCCGGCCCCACGGAGAGTCTCTAACAGCTTTACTGAGCCAGGATTTGCTCATACCTCCTGACAGGACACAGCTCAAGGCTGAGCTCAGCATGTTCATGGCGTCATGCAGCCACCAGCAGCACGATTCTAGAACATTCTGAGCCCCTGACAGAAGCCCGGGATCTGTCAGCAGTGAGCCTCCGTGCCCACACCCTCACTGGTTACGTTTATCCTTGGGAAACCCATTCTCCAGTCTCGCCCTGTGCTTTGTCCTAGACAAGCTTGCTAGTCTCTCTCACACTCTCAGGGCTGCCCCCTGGCTTCTGACTCAGGCTTGCGGTGACTGAAGTGCTTCCCAGACTCTGGTCACACTGGCCTTGCGACAGCCAGAATTCTTGGTTTGGGGTCTGCTTTGTCACTGGGAGTTTCTGCACTGCTCTTCTGGGGGCCGCCCCGAAGACCTTGTTCTTTTTCTGAAACTGTCAAGCTCTCCCTAGGAACTCTGCAGCTGGGGGGTGGGGGGTGGGGGGTGGGGGTGGCGGTGGTGCCCCTGGTTGAGTGCACACAGTACTATATTTAAAGACCCAGGTTCAAGGCCCAAGTCCCTCCCTGCAGGGGAGAAGCTTCATTAGCGGTGAAGCAGGGCTGCAGGTGTCTCTCTTTTATTCTCCCTCTCTACCGCCCTTTTCCCCTCTCAATTTCTCTCTGTCCTATTAAATATAAATAAGTAAGAGTTGAAACAAACAGAGAATTGCTGCAGCTTGGGGCAAGGGAGGGAGGCTGTCTCTGGTAAGGCTCTAGGTCTCCCTTCCCAGACGAATACCGCCTGAAGGAAGCACATGCAGACGGCTGGATGGCCGCCTTCTGGTCCGTTCTTGGTCCTTCCCAGTGCTCCTATCTCTAACTCCTCCCTGAGGACTTAGCAGCTCACCGAATGTCCTGGGAACTCGGGACAAGGCTGCCCCTGCGTGTCCCACACTGGCCATGTGCAAGAATAAGTCTGCCCCCGCTGTCTTTGGGGTGCGGCAGAGGGCATCCCTCTTCGCCCAGCCTGGGGCATGGCTGGCTTTGGAGGGTGCTGGATAAACCTTCCATTTTGCCGGTACCTGTCTCGGTGAAAACCTCTGATCCAAGCCCACAGGGCCCTGGGTGAGCGGGATGCTCTCCGGGAGGCAGAGGGCAGGGGAGCAGAACCAGTAGTAGAAGTGGTACTTCTTCAGGTCCTGGAAGGGAGAGAGCAAACTGGCTGTCAGGACATGAGTGGAGGTCCCCTTGGCATTGCCAACTTGTCCCAAGTGCTCGGCTGCACAGAGCCAGAGGCAACGCAGACTCCGCCCCAAAGCGCATGTGTGCCACCCACTGAGGCATCACCGCCAGCCAGTGCTGACAGGAGGTGCTCGGTGAGTGACTGGCATTAGTGCTCATGGGGTCTGTGACATACACCACCCCAGGGGTGACTGTCACCATCTGTTTACAGACAGGACGCAATGTGTCAGCAGGAGTCAGCAGAGTGTGCACATAATGGCGCAAGGACCTGGGTTCAAGCCCACGGTCCCCACTTACAGGAGGGTGGGGAGAAAAGCTTCAGATCAGTGGAGCAGAGCTGCAGGTCTCTCTCTCTCTCTCTCTCTCTCCTTCCTGTCTGTTTCTCTCCACTTCTATAAATAAAGAAAAGGAAAGGGAAAGAAGGGGAGGGGAGAAAAGAAGAGGCTACCAGGAGCAGTGGACTCATCATGCAGGCAGAGACTCCCAGTAACAACCTTGACCAAATAAATAACTAAAAAAAATATTAATAGGGGCCAGGCAGTGGTACACCTGGTTAAGTGTACACATTATAGTTCAAAAGGACCCAGGTTCAAGTTCCTGGTCACCTCCTGCAGGGGGGAAGCTTCATAAGTGGTGAAGTAGGGCTGCAGGTGTCTCTCTGTCTCTCTCCCCCTCCCTTCTCAATTTCTCTGCATCTAATTAAAAAAAAACTTAGAAAATATGCAGAGGGCAGAATTCTGCTTCCAAAATGGAAGTTTTTATCTTTATATTACATTTATTTATTTTAATTTTATTATTGGATAGAGAAAGAGAGAAATTGAGAGGGGATGGGGAGACCAAGAGGGAGAGAGACAGAGACACCTGCAGTCCTGCTTCACCACTTATGAAGCTTTTCCCCTGCAGGTGGGGACCAGGAGCTTGAACCTGGGTCCTTGCGCCCTGTAATGTGAGCACTTAACCAGGTGTGCCACCGCCTGGCCCCTCTTACTTTAATGTTTTTTTTAGATGTTTTATTTTAAATATTTATTTATTCCCTTTATTTGCCCCTGTTGTTTTATTATTGTAGTTAACTATTGTTGTTGTCGCTGTTGGGTAGGACAGAGAGAAATGGAGAGAGGAGGGGAAGACAGAGAGGGGGAGAGAAAGACAGACACCTGCAGTCCTGCTTCACCGCCTGTGAAGCAACTCCCCTGCAGGTGGGGAGCTGGAGACTTGAACTGGGCTCCTTGCGCCGGTCTTTGCATTTTGTGCCACTTGCGCTTAACCTGCTGCACTACCGCCCGACTCCCTTTTTTGTTTTGGATGGAGACTCACAGAAGTTGAGAAAGGCGGGTGAGAAAGACACATGAAGCCCTGCCTCAGTGCTCATGAAGCTCCCCTTACCCGCCTGCCCCCACAGGTGGGGACCAGGGGCTTGAACCTGAGTTCTTGCACACTGAAATGTGTGCGCTCAGCCAGGTGCGCCACCACCTGGCCCCCATTTATTTATTTTCCCTAGAGCCCTGCTCAGCTCTGGCTGATGGTGGTGCTGGGGATTGAACCCAGGCTGCCTCAGGCAGGAGAGTCTCTGTGCTGAACCATGATGCTATTCTTCCCCCAGAAGGAAGTCTTTGTGGCTTGCGTGGAACACACTCAGCATGACCCTGCCCAAGACAGCTGCTGTCTCCGTCACCACTGCCTGGTGGCCATGCTGCTCAGAACTCCAGTCGGCAGTCACCAGCTCGGGCTGTGCAGAGGGCAGAACAGAGTGGTCTTGGCCCTGTCCCCATCCCAGCCCTTACTCAGCTCACTGCACAGACCTGCGCTTAGGCGAGTGAGGTCTAGAAGGTTCCAGCAGCAAGAGCCAGAAGAGCTCAGAGGCCTGGAAGGTGTCAGAGATGACAGCTCCTGGGGGAAGTCTCGCCACCACCCGGCCTGGGGAAGGACGGGGTCTGAGCCTCACGGGCAAAGATGACACATTGCTAGGATACCACCACTGACCACTAATTAAAGCAGCCTGTTTGGCCAAGCGATTTAGGGCATTTCGCCTCGAATCTCTCTGGGAATAAACAGTGACGACTGGTGGCTTTCTCTTGGAATGCAGAGAGCATTCCATAGAGGGCGCCATGTTGGAGTTTACAGCATCTCTGTATGGGCAAAGACGCATCACCATCGATCGACATGGATTCCAGAACGTTCCCATCCTACTCCTCCCACCCGCCCCCACTGAAGACCCCCCAGAAACTTCTCATTAAGTGATTGGTTACAAATACCTGTTTGCTGGACACCCCCTGCCCCAATCTCTACAGACATGCCTGGATGTCCTATAGGGGTCCCACCAGGTGACTCCTTCACAAAAACGTTACATGTTTATTTCAAACGAGAGAGACAGAGAGGGGTCAGGACAGCACTGTGCACATGCCGCATAGAGGCTCGAACTCAGGGTCACAGGCATGAGAGTCCTGAGCCTCCACAGCCATTAGATGACCTTTACACTATAAAGCGACCAGGAAAGTTTAAGTCCAGTTCCCATAATCTCATTCTACCCTAAATTGATCAGCTAAGAACAGATTTCTCTGTGAAGACAGCAGAATGAACTGCAAAATTGAAATGAATGGAATGTCTGTCCCTGTGTTCTAAAAACAGCCGAAGTCTCCAGAGACTTCTCTCTCTTCTTTGCAGGCAAATGACTTGTCGGGACCCGTCTTCAGCAAAAGGCTAAGCTAGTTAAGATGAAGGACTCTATGGTCCCCTAGTAGCTTGGCTGGGTCACGCTAAAACAGCATAAGCTCCCAGTAGCTGAGGACTGGTCTCAGGACACACAGGACCTCAGTTAAACAGAAGCCCCTCGTGTCTGCAGATTCTAAAGACAGTGGCTGTCAGTGTTTGCATAGGCTGAGAACACTCTCTCAAAGGTTCCCCCCTCCCCACACACACAGAGGTTCAAGCCCCCAGTCCCTACCTGCAGGGGGGAAGCTTCACAAGCGTAGAAGCAGGGTTGCAGGTGTCTCTCTGTCTCTCTCTACCTTTCCCTTCCCACTCAACTTCTGTGTGTTTCTATCCAGTATGTAAATACAGTATATATATATTTGTCTCCAGAGTTATCGCTGGGGCTCGGTGCCTGCACTAAGGATCCACTGCTCCTGGAGGCTATTTTTTCCCTTTTGTTGTCCTTGTTGCTGTTAATGTTGTTGTTGTTGTTGTTGATGTTGGATAGGACAGAGAGAAATGGAGAGAGGAGGGGAAGACAGAGATGGGGAGAGAAAGAGAGACCCCTGCAGACCTGATTCACTGCTTGTGAAGCGACTCCCCTGCAGGTGGGGAGCCAGGGGGCTTGAATCTGGATCCTTAAGCCGGTCCTTACACTTCGCGCCATGTGCACTTAACCAGATGCGCTACCGCCTGGTCCCCATGTATTTTTGAAGACTGTGAGAGTTACTGCTGCCTCTCTCACTAATCGCAGATGGTCAAGGAGATGCTGTTGACTAGAACCCTGGGCCCAGAAAGCCCAGGTGCTGGCGCTGGTGAAAGGGGGTCTTTGAGCCGTCTCAGCTGTGCGTTCTCAGCACAGCCCAGCTGTCTAGATGCACCATGGGTGCCTGATGGCACTGGGTGATGCAACAGGGAGCCTGGCTCCCTCTCCTCCACCTCGCACCTCAAGCACTGTGACTCACTGGGAGACGTTTCATCCCATTGGCAGCACCTCCACCTGCGCTGGGCAGCAGATCAGAGACACAAGCAGAGGGTTGCTGGAATGGGGGATTCATTGCAGTGAGCAAGGACCCAGGTTCAAGCCCCTGGTCCCCACCTGCAGGGGGAAAGCTTCATGAGTGATGAAGTAAGGCTACAGGCGCCTGCCTCTCTGTTTCTCTCCCTCCCTCGCTGTCTCCCCCTCCCCTCTCAACTTCTCTAGGTCACTATCCAGTAATAAAGATTTTAAAAAAGAAAAAGGCCAGGGGGAGGGTTAGCACCCCGGCCAGGTGAAGCTGCATGAAGTCCCCCGAGTTGCCTGTCGGCTTGTACGCCCACTCCACTGTCTTCTTCCCCTTTGGAAGCACTGGCGCCTCAGGCCTGCGCAGTTTCGCTGCTCAAAGGTCACCTTCTTCCTTCCTCCCCTTTTTTTCTTTTCCCGATTTTAGTTAAAGAGCAAGCTAGGTGTGGGGCAGTGGCACACCTGGTTAAGCGCACATAGTACTAAGCACAAGGATCTGGGTTCGAGTCCCAGGCTCACCACCTGCAGCGGGGACACCTCACAAGTGGTGAAGCAGGTCTGCAGGTGTTTCTCTCGCTCTCTGTCTCCCTGTCCTCTCTCAGTTTCTCTCTGCCCTGTCCAATAAAATGGAAAAAATGGCTGCCAGGAGCAGTGGATGTGCAGTGCTGGCAACGAGCCCCCGAGATAACCCTGGAAACTAATAACTAATAATAATAATAATAGAGCCAGACAGAAACAGGAAGAAGGGGGAGAGGTACCACAGTCTACCATGGTGCGTCCAGGGGGTGCTGGGGCTCAAACTCAGAGCCTTGCGCCTGAGAAGGTGTTTGCTCCACTGAGGGAGCTATATCCTGGCCTAAAGAGTTAACTCTAAAAAAAGGAAATGGCAAGGAAAATGTTCTGTATGGCCGACATCATTTCACAGTCGTGAGCCTTGGCTACAGCCCCCATGTGCCAGGGTCTGCAGCATTCACACAGGTCTCAAGGGTCGATCTGCTTCACACGCAGCACGTGGAGGCAGCGTGTGCACAGCTGTGTGCGTGTGGACACAGTGTCTAGGAGCCCAGCCCTCCCCCCACCCCATCCCCTATTTTCAGGGTCAGCAGGCCTGATCCTAAGGTCAGACGTTTCTCCAAATCAAAGGTTCTCCATCCTGTGCATTTGCTTTTTCTGTTTTTAAATGGTTTTAAATTATTTTTGCAGTATTTTATTTATCTGACAAAGACAGAAATCAAGAGAGGAGGAGGAGAGAGACAGTTACAGAGACAGAGAGACAGCTGCAATACTGCTTGGGAAGCTTTCCCCCTGTAGCTAGGAACCGGGGGCTCGAACCTGGGTCCTTTCACATTATAATATGCACTCAACCAGGCGCTCCACTGACTGGCCCGGCATCTTGTTTTTCTGGATGAGCTGGGGCCTCACAGCTGCGGTGCCACCTCTCCTGGGTTGCCTTTTCATTGAGAGACCCCAGCATCAGACTGTCTCTGTTGCAGACGCCCTCCAGCTATGCCAGGACTTGAACCCGGGCCACATGAACCCGTCCTCTGGCCTCTTACTGCCCACGCAGATCAGACCTCACTTCCAGAAACATTTTAATCTCTCTTTTTTTTAAGACTTTGTTTTTGGGGGCCGAGGGGTAGCACAGTGGGTTAAGCACACGTGGCACAAAGTGCAAGGATCAGCATAAGGATCCCGGTTCGAGCCTCTGTCTCCCCACCTGCAGGGGAGTCGCTTCACAGGCGGTGAAGCAGGTCTGCAGGTGTCTGTCTTTCTCTCCCCCTCTCTGTCTTCCCCTCCTCTCTCCATTTCTCTCTGTCCTATCCAACAACGATGACATCAATATTAACTACAACAATAAAAATCAACATGGACAACAAAAGGGAAAATAAATAAATAAAAAAACATAAAAAGACTTTTTTAATTTAATTTTTTATATTTATTTATTCCCTTCTGTTGTCCCTTTTTATTATTGTAGTTATTATTATTGTTGTTGTTGGATAGGACAGAGAGAAATGGAGAGAAGCGGGGAACACAGAGAGGGGGAGAGAAAGACCTGCAGACCTGCTTCACCACCTGTGAAGCGACTCCCCTGCAGGTGGGGAGCCGAGGGCTTGAACCGGGATCCTTACACCGGTCCTTGTGCTTGGCACCACGTGCGCTTAACCCGCTGCGCTACCGCCCACTTTAATCTCTTAACAGTGAAGTAGCTGGTACCACCATAAGCCAGAGCTGAGCACTGCTCACTAGGCAAATACAACAGAGAAATGTAAGCTGGGCCCGTGAAATAGCTCCCTTAGACAGTGTGCTGCTTTGACACGCACGCACGCACACACACACTCAGGCACACATGGCATATGGACAAACTGAGATGTGGTCTCCCCAAGGCTGGTCATTCTGCCCGGGGGCTCCCTGAGAATTCACTTTGTTCGTGTCCATGGACCCAGCAATGGAGCCTGCAGGATGCATGGAACAGAGAAGCCTCTGGCCAGAGGGCCACACGAGAGCCCGGCCTGGCCACAGCCCACAGGCCGAGAGTGGTTCTGCAGAAGCAGCCCCAGCCACCAGCAGGAGCCTGAGGAAGCCAGACTCTGATCACCACGAGCCACACACGGGGCCCTGGGAGCCGGGGAGCTCTTACCGCGAACGTCAGGAGCAGGAACTTGCTGAGCAGGACGGGGTTCTCCAGAGCGGCGCCAGAGGTGATGGACTCCCAGACCTGCCGGAGGAGGAGGCATCAGTGCTGAGTGGACACTGAGGGTACCCAGGGGCCTCCTCCCTGTGGGTCCCAGCACAGAAGGCAGTCCCTGGCCTTGCTGTTTCCTGTGGCCTGTCCATCCATTTTATTAGATAGGATAGACAGAAATTAAGAGGAGAGGAAGACAGAGCGGGGAAGACCTGCAGACCTGCTTCACTGCTTGTGAAGTGAACCCCGGGCAGTAGGGGAGCTGGGGGCTTGAACTGAGATCCTTGTGCGAGCCCTTGTGCTTAGTACTATGTGCGCTTAACCTGCTACACCACTGCCCGGGCCCCCTATTTTATGTATTTTCAATAGAGACAAAGAGAAATGTAGAGGGGGAGGGGAAGTAGGGAGAGGGAGAGAGAGAGAGAGACACCAAGACCTTCAACACTATTTCACCACCCATAAAACATCCCCCCTGCAAGTGGAGACTGGAGGCTTGAACCCAGGTCCTTGCACATGGAAACATGTGCACTCAACCAGGTGTACCACAGCCCAGGCCCTCTGAGTTTTTGATTATTTTTTTTCGATGGAAGTTCAGAGACAGGGACCTATAGCAGTCCACTGCTTAGGACACTTCCCCCCCTGCAGGTGGGGAGAAGAGGCTTGAACCCAGTCTCTGTGAGTGGTGATGTGTGTGCTCATTCAGGTGCATCACCGCCTGGCCCCACTTGTTTATTTTATGGACCAAAAGGGCGGCGGGGTGGGGGGGGGGAGAGCTGAATGCCCCCAGCAGCACCACATGGGGAGTACTCCCTCTGGGGAAGGCTGGGCACACCCCAACCGCAAAGCTCCGCCTGCCCAGCTCACCTCATTGGCGGCTTGCTCTAAGAGCAGCTTCTTGTCGGCAGCCTTGAACGCCTCCAGGGTGTTGGTGTTATGCAAGGTGCCAAGGGCTGGGCAGCAGTGGGCTGGTGTGGGTGCTCCCCTACACGCGGAGAGAAAGGCGGTGAGGTGGGTGGGCGGGGCTTGGAGCGATGAGTGACAGGCACCCCGCAGAGACCTGAGCTCCATTCTTGGGGGAGAGGCGAACTGAGGACTGGCCATAGCTGACAGCAGCCTCCAGGCCCTCCCTGCCCATGGTCTCCCACACGCTGAGCCTCATGCCCGCCCCGCACCCCCCCAGCCACTCAACTCCACCTGCAGCCTCATACCAGCACCTCAACAGGCACCAGCATGGAGGGGCGTCTCTGTGGCAGGGAGCAGGCAGGCTGGACACTCCTCAGGGTTCTCTCCCCACTTCGAGATCTGAGTGGCATGGGCCTCAGAGACAGCCCACCCAGTGGAGTGTTATGGCGTGTTGAGAGGACCCGGGTTCGAGCCCTGGCAAACACGTGGGAGCACTGTGCGAAGGGGGAAGGTGCTTCAGAAGTGGTGGAGCAGTGTTCTGGCCTCTCTTTTTAATATGTACTTATTAAAATTTTTATTATCTTTATTTATTTACTGGATAGACAGCCAGAAATTGAGAGGAAGGAGAGAGATACCTGCAGCCCTGTTTTATCACTTGTGAAGCTTGCCCCCTGCAGGTGGGGACTGGGGTCTTGAACCTGGGTCTTTGTGCACTGTAACATGTGCACTCAACCAGGTGCACCACCACCTTTTTATAATAAATAAAAATTTATTCCTCTGTCTCTCACTTTCTTTTTTAAAAAAATGTTTTATTTATTCCCTTTTGTTGCCCTTGTTGTTTTATTGTTGTAGTTATTATTGTTATTGTTGTTGATGTTGTCATTATTGGATAGGACAGAGAGAAATGGAGAGAGGAGGGGAAGACAGAGAGGGGAAGAGAAAGACAGACACCTGCAGACCTGTTTCACCGCTTGTGAAGCAACTCCCCTGCAGGTGGTGAGCCAGGGGCTCGAACCGGGATCCTTAATGCAGGTCCATGCACTTAACCCGATGCGCTACCACCCGACTCCCGTCTCTCACTTTCTATGGGGACAGAAAGAGTCTGCCAGGAGTGGTGGAATCATGCAGGCACAAAGTCCCAGCAGCAAAAGTAAATGAACCCACAGAGGCTGAAGTGAACCGGCCAGGGGTCACGGAAGGGCAGAAGGCGCCAGAGCAGCCCACCTGAGCACATCGCCCCCTCCTAGGCCCCAAAGCACGCCTCTTCTGGGAAGGGACTTGCCCTCCTCTCTGCACCTCTGGGACACCCAGCAGAGCGGACACCACAGGGGGACGGTTCTTGGAGGGCAGAGGACTCACCTCTCTTAGACCATCTACAAGCAAACAGAGCAGCTGAACAAAGCCAGTGGGGATGCTGTCACAGGCTGCACTGCCTGGCCTTCCAGAAGTCCTTTTTTATTTTTAAAGCTGATAAATAAGAATGAAAGCCCACCTGCAGGGGAAAAGCTTACAAGTGGTGAAGCAGGGCTACAGGTGTCTCTCTGTCTCTCTCCTCTATCTCTCCTCTCAATTTCTCTCCACTTCTACCCAATAATAAACAAATAAGTATTTCTTAAAATAAGACTAACTAAAAAAATGAATGAGGAGGTTGGGCAGTGGTGCACCCAGTTAAGTGCACATAGTAAGTACTAAGAGCAAGGACCTGCACAAGGATCTGGGTTCGAGCCCCTGGCTCTCCACCTGTAGGAGGGTCTGCATGTGTCTATCCTTCTCTCCCCTCTTTTAAAAAATATTTATTTATTTCCTTTTGTTGCCCTTGTTGTTTTATTGTTGTAGTTATTATTGTTGTTGTTGATGCCATCGTTGTTGGATAGGACAGAGAGAAATGGAGAGAGGAGGGGAAGACAGAGGGGAGAGAAAGACAGACACCTGCAGACCTGCTTCACCGCCTGTGAAGCGACTCCCCTGCAGGTGGGGAGCCGGGGGCTCCAACCAGGATCCTTACGCCGGTCCCTGCGCTTTGCGCCACGTGCGCTTAACCCACTGCGTTACCACCGGACTCCCCTCTCTCCCCCTTTCTATCTCTCCCTCCTCTCTCAATTTTTCTGTGTCCTATCTAAATAAATAGAGACAAAGGGGGGAGCCAGTGCAGTAGCACAGCTGGTTAAGTGCACACAGTGCAATGCACAAGGTCCGGCGTAAGAATCTGGGTTCGAGCCACCGGCTCCCCACCTGCGGGTGAAGCAGCTCTGCAGGTGTCTATTGTTCTCTCCCTCTCCTCTCAGTTTCTCTGTGTCCTATACAACAACAGCAATGGCAACAAAATGAGAACATGGCCTCCGGGAGCAGTGGATTCTAAGTGCAGGCACTGAGCCCCAGCCATAACCCTGAAGGCAGAAAAAAAAAAAAAAAAGGAGCTGCCAGGAGAGGTGGATTCATAGTGCAGAAATGAGCCCCGGAGATAACCCTAGAGGCAAAAACAAACAAACAAACAAACAAACAAAAGCAAACAGCAGTGGTGGTGAGGAATCGGGGTGACGGGGTGTGAGGGCCTCGAGGGGCTCAGAGTTCGGTCCCACCGCCAGAGACAGCAGACACTTCTTTCTCCCAGTCCCAGAGGTCACAAGTCCTGGATCAAGGTGTCCATTGGGCCAGCCCCCACCGGCGGCCCTTCCTGTCTGAGTACCCATTTCTAGCTTTGTGCTTACACGGCGGGCGTGAGCGCTACTGCCCTGGGGATTTGCTTAGAAGGTGCTGACCCGCCACGAGGACTCTGCCTGGATGGCCTCACCATTTCCCTCCTAGTCCTGTCTCTTTGGGTATCTCCTTCTGCATCACTGAGCAGGGCAGACAGCACAGTGGTTCTACAAAAGACTCTCCTTGCTGAGGCTCTGAGGTCCCAGGTTCAATCCCCAGCACCAGCATCAGCCAGAGCTGAGCAGGGCTCTACTAAAAGAAAAAAAAAAAAGTGGCTGGAGAAGTGGCTTAAACAGAAGAGAGTTGGGCTTGAATGCTTGAGGTTGCTGGTTCAATCCCCAGCACCACATCAACCAGAGTGAGACTCTTCTGGCTTTTTCCTCTCTGTGTGTGTCTCATGTGGAACTCTTGTTTATATGTAATCCGTGACATAAATATTAAAAAAATACTCAGGTCTAAGCAGCAGTGTCTTACAGCAAAAATCACCCTGAACCACGGGGAGGTGGGGGACAGGGGGAATGAGCAGCCCAGAGCACCCCGAGGTGAGGAGACCAACACTGGGAAAGTGAAAAGGCTTATTCCTGGTGACACAGATGACAGCTGGCTACAGAGTGCAGCCTTCAGCCTTCAGCCCCACAGTGATTCCTACAGTGAGGGAGCCTGTCTGGTGCCTGCTCGCGCCCCTGGGGACTCGTTAGCAAAATGAGAACAGACGGCCAAGGAGACCAGGCAGGACGATCAGCCGGGTGACCAGGCTGGGAGCAGAGTCGCCAGCCTTTCCGGTGTCAGCAGGTAGTGAGAGGGGCTGCCCCATCTCTGGGCAAAGCCTTCTTCTATGTCTGCTCACTCGCTCCAAAGGATAACTTTCTTTTTTAAAAAAAGATTTTTATTTATTAATTATTGGATAGAAACAGAGAGAAATTGAGAGGGGAGAGGGAGGGAGAGAGACACCTGCAGCCCTGCTTCACCACTCATGGAGCTTTCCCCCTGCAGCTGGGGACCACGGGCTTGGACCTGGGTCCCTGTGCACTGTGATGAGAGCACTTAACAGGTGCACCACGGCCTGGCCCAAGTTTTTAGTTTCCTAAAGATTTATTTACCGGGGGTGGGTGGGGGTGGGGGGAGGGTTGCTGTGGAACAGGTGGTGCTGGATTTAAACTCGGGACCTTATGCTCTTAGATCCAGTTCTTTAGGTCCTGAGCCCTCTCTGAGCTATTAAAATATTAGAAGAAAAAAGAAAGGAGAAAAAAAAGAAAGGAAAACAAAGCCTTTTGTCTAGGGAAAGTAAAGATGGATGAAGTTGGCATGAGATGTCTACTATGAGTCCCCAGGGCACCCCTAAATCCTCCGGCCAGCCCCCCGCTCTCCTGAGATGACACAGGGCCACTTCCCCCAGCCTGAATTCCTCCTGGAGCCAGCCTCCACCCAAGCAGAGGAGAGACAGCTAGGATTTAATTTGTTTAGAAAAGTAATCACAAAGAATTCATTAAGGAGCAAGGGAGCTGAGAAGCACAAGAAGTTCCAACAGACCCCTTCTAAGGCTATAAAGACGGCAGCGCTTGGATCTATGTGAGGAAATTAAGTTCTGCAATCTGATTGAGAAGAAGGAAATAAAGGGAGGATTTTTGAAGGTTTCTTTATTTTTTTTTGTAGTCAGGGTTATCATTAGAGCTTGGTGGGTGCCCGGTGAATCCACTGTTCCCTATGCCATTTCCCCCCTTTTTAAAAATCACGAATGAGTGGAGGGAGATAGCATACTTATGCAAAGAGCCTCTCCTGCCTGAGGCTCCAAAGTCCTGGGTTCAATCCTCAGCACCACCATCAGCCAGAGCTGAGCAGTGCTCTGGTTAAAAATAATAATACAGTGGCCTGGGAGGTGGCACAGTGGATAAAGTGTTGGACTCTCAAGTCTGAGGTCCTGAGTTTGATCCCTTGGCTGCACATGCACCAGAGTGATGTCTGGTTCTTTCTCTCCTACCTTTCTCGCAAATAAATAAATAAATCTTTAAAATCCCCATGTAGGGGACCAGGGGCTCGAACACGGTTCCCCGTGTGCTCACCTGGGTGTGCCGTCACCTGGCCCCATTTTGGCGTGTTTTGTTTTGTGCTGAGAGCTAGAGAAACTACTGGAAGCACCCCACCCTTAGGCCACAGGCACTCTCAAAACCAAGTGCTCCCCACAATGTCATCTTTGTCTCCCCCAAGTCCCTCATCTTGCCACACTAAGGATGAGAATGATGCGGACGGCCCAGTCCTCAGTCTTCTCTAAATGCAGCTTAATAATCTGCTGTCCAGGATGATACCCGTCTCAGGTGTCCACATAATAACTCTTGCCACAGATGTACCCCATCTTTACCTCTCTCCAGCTGTGCTAGGGCATAGGCTCCAGCGTCTCACCATCACACCTCTGGTCTGGGGATGCTCGCCCACCCACCCCCTGGCAAGACCCACACCAACCGCTGGGTTTCTGCTTTTAGTGTGGATGGGTTCCCCTGCCTTGGCTCTGCATTTCTCAGTTAACATTATTCCCTCAGCCTCCATCCATGCTGTTGCAAACAGCAAGATTTCACTTTTTTTTTTTTTAATGCCTACAGGGTTATTACTGGGGCTCGGTGCCAGCACCACGAATCCACTGCTCCTGTCAGCCATTTTTTCCATTTTATTGGATAGGACAGACAGAAATTGAGAGGGGAGGGGAAGACAGGGAGAGGGAGAAAGAGAGAGAGACCTGCAGACCCGCTCTGCTGCTTGTGAAGCTTCCCCTGCTGGTGGGAGGCTGGGGGCTTGGACCTGGGTCCTTGTGCTTCGCACCACGTGCGCTTAAACGGGTGTATCGCCGCCTGCCCCCCAGGTCATTTCTCCATCTCAGTGAGCCCAGTTAGCGTTGTTCCCTCCATACTCTTGCAAATGGCAAGATTTCACTTTTTAATGGCCAGTACTGGAGTACTCAGCCTGTCTGTGTGTGTACAGGCTGGACCTTTCTTAAACTATTCATGGACCACTGGGTACTTTGCTGTCCTGTTTTGGTAACTGAGCAGCTGTGAAACACCGGAAGCAGGGCCAGGTGCCACTCTGCACGGGTGTCTCGTTCTCTTCAGACGCCCAGACGAAGACCTGCCGACTGGCGGCAGCCCCGGGCTCATCTCTGAGGGAAGCCCCACGTCTTCACAGCAGCAGTGTCAGCACCTGTTTCTACCCAGTTCACGAGGGCTCCCCTTCACCCATGCCCTTGCCCATGTCTCCTATTCCTGGTCTCTTTTTCTTTCCTTCCTCCCTCCCTTCCTCCCTTCCTTTCTTTTTGTGCCTCCAGGGTTACTAAGCTGGGGCTCGGTGCCAAATCCACAGTGCCCAGTGGCCACTTTTTCCATTTTATTGCATAGGACAGAGAGAAATTGAGAGGGGAGGGGAGAGAGAGAGGGAGAAACAGACACCTGCAGACCTGCTTCACCACTTGAGAAGCTTGCCCCCTGCAGGTGGGGAGCCGGGGGCTCAAACCTGGTTCCTCCTGCAGGTCCTTGAGCTTAGTACTATGTGCACATGTGCACTTAACTGGGTGCACCACCACCTGGTCCCCTCATTCATTTTGTGTGTGCGTCCTTCTGCTTAGCTTAGTACTTAGTATTATGTGCACTCTGCCCCCCCCCCATCTCTTACAATCACAGCCATGCTGACAGCTGCGAGGTAGAGGCTGCTGTGGCCTGATCTGCGTTTTCCTGAGGACAGAAGCAGCGTCTGCTGTCTCTTGGCCCCCTGCCGCATCTGTGGAGAGCTGTCTATTCAGAGCCACTGTCCGGGTTTTTAATCAGAGCTCTTCACTGCGGCCGAGGTGCACGAACCCCTTGCCAGATGTCTGATGTGCGGCATCTTGGTGGAGGCGTCCCTCCCTGAAAGAAGCCCGACCACTGTGGCACGGCCCCACCTGTGTATTTCTGCTGCCGGTGCCCTTGCCCTTGCAGTCGGGCCGGGGGGAGGAAGAAGAGATTCCTCGGGCGGGGCGCTGGTGGGGCTGCCGCCTGTGCTTCCCCCGGCCGTCACGGTATCAGGCCTCAGTCTCAGGGTTATGGCTGGGGCTCGGTCTACAAATCCACTGCTCCTGGCGGCCATGTGTTTTATTTTATTGACTAGGACAGACAGAGACTGAGAGGGGTGGGGGAGAGAGAGGGAGAGAGAGAAGGAGAGACACCTGCACACTTGCTTTGCCGCTTGTGAAGCTTCCTCCCGCCCCCCGCAGGTGGGGAGCCGGGGCTTGAACTGGGATCCTAGCTAGAGCTTCGTGCTATGTGTGCGTAACTGGCGCACCACTGCCCAACCCCCACAGCTAAGTCTTTATTACTGGGCTGTTTCCCCTCATGTTTAAGTCTTTTTCTTTAATCTTTTTATTTCTTATTGGATAGAGACAGAGAGAAGTTGAGAGGGGAGGAGGAGACAGACAGGGAGAGAGGCAGAGACACCTGCAGACTTGCTTTACAGCTTGTGAAGCTTCCCTTCCCCCTACCCCTGCAGGTTGGGGTAAAGGGCTTGAACCCGGGTCCTTGCACACTGTGAGCACTTAACCAGGTGCGCCACCGCCTGGGCCCCTCACGTTTAAGATTTTACGCTATTTGGATCAACGCTGGAGCAGTGTGTAAACTGTCCAATCTCATCATGGTGCTGGCCACCGGCTCCCCACCTGCAGGGGGGGTCATTTCACAAGCGGTGAAGTAGGCCTGCAAGTGTCTCTCTTTCTCTCTTTGTCTATCTCCCCCTCCTCTCCTAACTGCTCTCTGTCATATCCAGTAAAGTGGAAAAAATGGCAATAGGAGCAGTGAATTTGTAGTGTCAGCACTGAGCCCCAGCAATAACCCTGGAAGAAAAAAAAAAAAAAGAGGGCGAGACAGAGAGGCACCTGCAGCCCTACTCTACCACTCATGAAGCTGCCTCCCTGCAGGTGAGGGCCAGGGGCTTGAACCCGGGTCCTTGCACATTGTGACGTAAGTGTTTAACCAAGTGCGCCCCTGCCTGGTCCTGACATTTTTTCCCTATGTTTTTCTAGGCAAAAACTTGTCGTGACTTTCCCAACAACACAACAGTTTTAGATGGGAAATGGAGGGGCCTCCAGCCCGTGCTCCCATCTGGAGAGGGCTCTGGATACTTGGGGTCTTTCCTGACCCAGTACAGACCTGGGGATGGCTGGTCTACCTGTGCAGAGCGTCTGTGGGCCTCTAACTGCTGCGGCTGCGTGGACACTCGTCCTGGTGCTGCGTCTCACAGTCCACAGACTCCAAAGCGAACCCCTCTTCTCAGCAGTGCAGCTCCCTGCCCCCATTGCCCCCTCGCTGTAGAAGACAACCCAGTGTCCCCCGGAAGCTCAGGCTGCAACCTCAGAATCCCAGCGACTATGCCCTCACCCCTGCCCCCACAACTCGGCCACTTGTCCCTGGGGGCCGGCTGTTTTTGTGACCTTCTGACCCATCACATACTCTGCCAAGGCGGGGGCTAAGTCTGGAAGGACCAGTCAGGCAGTCCGGGAATCTGCACCCCAGGAGCTCCCTGCGGCCCTCAGCCACAAGAGACACTCTGAGGACACACAGGTCCCACACCCCTCCCTGCACACCCCTGCAACTCCTGCACACCACTGCACACCCTTCCACACTCCTGTAAACCCCTCCACACCCCTGCACCCACCTCCATACCCCTACACACCACTGTACACCCCTCCATGCCCCTGCACACCCCTCCATACCCCTGCAGATGCCTTCATACCCCGTACACCCCTCCACACCCCTGCACACCACTCCACATACCTCCACATCACTGCACACCTCTCCACACCCCCTCAACTCCCCTGCACACCCGTGCATACCTCTCCATTCCCCTCCACACCTCATTTGTGCACACCCCTGCACACCTCTCCAGTGCCTTCACAGGCACACACACACACACACACACACACACACACACACACACACGTGCAGAGGTAGACCAGTAAGCACAGATCACCCCCCTCTTGCCTGAAAGGAGTGGGGTGCCAAGAAAGGAGGGGTGCTTTTTGAGTTCAGCTGACTGGGTGGTGCCTGGTACTGAACAGGTGCTGACAGCTGCGGAAGGAAGGGATCGGACACCCCAATCACGTGCACCTGGCTCTGAGCTCCAGGAGGTTCAGAAGAACCCAGAGCCGCCAGCCCTGCCCCCCAGCTAGCTTCCCTTGTGGCCTGCCCATGAGAAGGTGATGAGGTTCAGATCTTGCCAATGTCACGTTGACTTCTTCACTTCAGATTTGGGGGAAACCAAACACTCACGTGTCAAAGGCAGTGAACTCCAAGGTCAGGCGGGCCGGCAGCCCGGCAGAGTCACCTGAGCAGAAGCAGGAAAAGATTCTTTCAGTAAAGTCTCTCAGCACTATGGCACCAGGCTCTGTGCCGAGTGCCAAGTCCTGGGCATCTCGGCTGAGTCGGGACTTGGCAAACAGAACCGGGCTTTTGTGAATTCAAGGAACTGGCCAGGAATACAAAACAGACTCACTGGGAACAACTATTCCCAGCCACACGCGGTAATCAGCGTCCATTCTCTGCGACGATGGCTTGGGCTTCATGATGCCCTTCTCTTTCCAGCTGGCAGAGACAGAAAGTGCAGCTGCATGTGGGCCAGGGAGGGGGGCAGAGAGCGGGCAGAGCAGGGGGGACACCAGGCGGGGGGGCAGAGAAGGCAGAGCAGGGAGGAAGGACACCAGGCCAGGGTGGGGGCAGAGAGAGGGCAGAGCAGGAGGGACACCAGGCTGGGGTGGGGGGCAGAGAGAGGGCAGAGCAGGAGGGACACCAGGCGGGGGGGGGGGGGCAGAGAGAGGGCAGAGCAGGGGGGATACCAGGCTGGGGGGGGCAGAGAAAGGGCAGAGCAGGGGGGATACCAGGCTGGGGGGGCAGAGAGAAGGCAGAACAGGAGGGACACCAGGCTGGGGGGGGACAGAGAGCGGGCAGAGCAGGAGGGACACCAGGCTGGGGTGGGGGCAGAGAGAAGGCAGAGCAGGAGGGACACCAGGCTGGGGTGGGGGCAGGGAGAGGGCAGAGCAGGAGGGACACCAGGCTGGGGTGGGGGACAGAGAGCGGGCAGAGCAGGGGGGACACCAGGCTGGAGGGGACAGAGAGAGGGCAGAGCAGGGGGGACACCAGGCTGGGGTGGGGGCAGAGAGCGGGCCAAGGGGAGCAGGGGACACGGCTCAGTCAGCACCCGCCACCGGCCTACCGTTGTAGTAATAGCCCTTGATGTCCCTGGGGGCTTCGTCCAGCCGGTATTCATTCAGCTTCTTCTGGGTCAGCTCGTGCCAGAAGCCGACGTCCAGGGCGCTGCTGAAAGGGGCGAACTGCAGCTTGGAGAGGCCAGGGTCCCCCTGGGCCGCTGCCATGGCCAGCTGCCTCCTGAGGAGAGCACAGGGTGTGAGCGGGAGGGGCCCAGTCTCAGCAGGGGTGCCTAGTGGTGTTCTGGGGGGCCTGAGGTCACACTGGCCCCCGGGGACCTAGGGCTTGGCTCCCTGGGCCTGCCACCCTCAGGCGGGACCCCTGCCTCTCTTCCTCTCTGCACAGCTGGAGTCCCAGCAGCTCCTGCCCCTCTGCGGCCTCCAGGACTTCACAGGGGCCAAGCCCAGGGGGCGGGTAGAGCAGGTGTTTCATCATGTGTGAGGCTCTGGGTTCGAGCCTCAGCCATGTGTGGGACACTGTGGCACTCCATGGATGTGAGTAGTGCTGAGGTTAGTCAGTCAGTCTTTGAATAAAATAGCAAGCTAAAAAGCAGAGGACCCAAGGCTCCAAGCTGCTCTGCACACAGCACAGGCTCCCAGGGAGGAGGGAGGGGCCGCGGGGTGGCTCACCAGGTAGGGCGCACACAGCGCCAGGCCCAGACCAGGCTTCAAGCCGCCCCGCTCCCACACGGAGGGATGAAAAACCTCACAGGTGGGGGAAGCCCTGCAGGTGTGTCTCCTCTCTTGTCTCTCTCACCCTCTTCCTCTCCCTCCTCGTCTGTCACCCTCCACCACTAAGAAAGGAAGAGAAGCCCAGCCTCCAGAAACAGTGGCAGTGAGCAGACCCCAGCCCCAGCAGTGAAGCCAGTGGCCAAGGAGACAAGAGCTTTGAGTGTGTGTGTGTGTGAGGGGGGGTAGAGGGGACCTTCCCTCTGATCTATACATATACATATGCATATACATATATCCTCCAGGGTTATTGCTGGGGCTCAGTACCTGTACTACGAATCCACTCCTGGAGTGCTATTTTTTTAAAATTTATTTTAGCTCCTGGAGGCTATTTTTTTCCCTTTTGTTGCCCTTGTTTTATCGTTGTTGTGGTTATTATTGCTGTCATTGTTTTTGGATAGAAGAGAGGAGGGGAAGACAGAGACGGGGAGAGAAAGATAGAACCTGCAGACTTGCTTCACTGCCTGTGAATTGACCCCCTGCAGGTGGGGAACGAGGGGCTTGAAACAGGATCCTTCTGCCGGTCCTTGTGCTTCTTGCCACGTCGCTTAACCTGCTACGCTACTGTCAAGGCCCCCTCTGATTTTTTTCTAAACCAAGATTTATTTATTTCATCTCACTAATTGTTTTCAGACAGAGACAGAGGTAGAGGCGAGAGTGAAAGCCCACAGCCCGAAGCTTCTCTCCATGTCGTGGGGCCGGACTTGAAACCGGGTTGTGCACATGGCAAAGCCATGCACTGTTCAAGTGAGCTGTGTCCCTGGCCCCCTCTACTCTCTTCAATGCCTGCAAGCTTAGGTTTTCCCCTGCTGTCTCCACAAAGGGCACCTGCCACTCTCATCACAGGGGAAAGGGGGACCCCCCCCCCCAGCCCTGTGACCCTTGGCGAGCAGCAACATACAGGCCCCAGGAACCAAGAGAGGCTTAACCTGACTGGCGTGACAGTACCATTCAATGGCTTTCATCTCCCAAGTCTGTGAACATCAGAGAATGGGGGGCGGGGGAGAGCAGCAGGTTGGGCAGGGGGACGGGACCCGCTGCTCTGGGACAGCTTTGGCCTGGGCACGGATCTTGGGTGTGGGGTGAGAGGGGCTCAGGGCGAACATAGACAGAAAAGGTTCTAGAAGGCAGGCTGGGAGGAGCCAGGTGGTGGCACACCTGGTTGAACACACACCTTACAATGCACAAGAAGAACCCAGGTTCAAGCCCCTGGTCCCCACCTGCAGGGGAGAAGCTTCACGAGTGGCGAAACAGGGCTGCAGGTGTCTGTCTCTCTCCCTCTCTCCTTCTCCCCTCTCAATTTCTCTCTGTCTCTACCCAATATTAAATAAAACAGAAGGCAGGCTGGGGGTTCTGGAGGTGTGTCAGCCGTGCCATGGGGCAGGATGGTGGGAGGACTCGAGGGACCCAGAGAGAAAAGCAGCACAGAGCCAGAGGCCATGGGAAGGCCTCAGCCAGATGCAGGGTGGAGCTGGGACTAAACTAGGGTGTTGTGGGGTGGAGGAGCCTGGGCTTGGGGCCTGGAGAAGAAACAAGACCACTGCGTGTCACCAAGCACAAAAGCCAACTCCAAATGGGCCAAGGACTTAGACATTGGACCAGAAGCAACCAAACGCAGAGGAGAAACTGGCACAAAACCCCATAGCGTTTGTGTTGGAAACATCTCTGAAGACATGGGTCTGACGGCAAGGAACCCATAAACACCAGTAAACCAGCGGGCCTCCATCCAACTGGGAAGCTTCTGCACAACAAAAGGAGCCCCCACCCCCACCCCCACCCCCAGACAGATAGGGCACCTCCAGGACTGGGGCGACTGTTCCATGAGCAACACCCAGTCAAGGGCTGATAGCCAGATATACAGAGTTGACAACTGTCTGTAACGAAAGACACACAGTCCCACTGAAAGGACATGAGTATCATCTCGGTGACCCACACCTAGGTGAGAACTGCTGTAAGCTGCTGCTTATCAGATAAGTGCAGAAGCCACCAAGCCACATCTGTGAGGCCACCCTCGAAGTGCGGGCAGGGACGTGGGCAATGGAAGGAAGCCTGTCACACTGCTGCTGAGCAGGCAGACTGACTCAGCCCCGAGGAAGCACCTGCACCCAGCCCTCTCACTCCAAGCACTTTCCGAGACTCCGTATGGACCGGGACACCATGCTGTTGCGGCTTTTACCAGCCAGGCCCCACCAGGACTGGTGACAGAGAAACAGTGTCACAGAGAGCAGCAGCGTGTGGCGGGGGAGGGGTCCGGAGGTGGGTGTGCTGGGTGTGAAGCGTCTTGTGAACACTATGCCCCGGGAACAGTCTTTTCAGCACTCCATCTTCTTGCCCGCGCTGCAGCGCTACATCGTGAGTGCAGCTGGCGTTGTGTATGCAGAATCACGGCGCTCAGACCAAGGTTTCTCTTTTAGTTAAGAGAGAAATCCCGCCCCGGTGACCAGCAGACACCGAGACCACACGTGGCTCAGGTGTGTGGTGCCAAGAAGCAGCAGCGAGTCCAAGAGACGGCGCTGATGCCACACCACCTCGCCCACCGACCCCGGCACCACCTAGGCCCCGGTGACGTGAGCAGCTCAGGAACTCTGGCTGAGAATTAACAGCCTCTTCCTCCCAGAAGGGCCGGCAGACACAAGCCAAGTCACCACAGAGCCTGGGAATCACTGAGAGCCTGGACTGGCCACACAGGCCTAGACTGGCCAGAAGAGTGAGTCCCCACTGAGCAGGAGCTGGAGCACTTCTCTCTCTTTTTTTTTTTTTTTAATAATTTTTTATATTTATTTGTTTTCCCTTTTGTTGCCCTTGTTTTATTGTTGTAGTTATTGTTGTTATTGATGTTGTCATTGTTGGATAGGACAGAGAAAAATGGAAAGAGGAGGGGGAGACGGAGAGTGGGACAGAAAGACAGACACCTACAGACCTGCTTCATCGCCTGTGAAGTGACTTCCCTGCAGGTGGGGAGCCGGGGGCTCGAACCGGAATCCTTATGCCGGTCCTTGCGCTTTGCACCACATGTGCTTAACCCACTGCACTACGGTCCAAGCCACCTGGAACACTTTTCAGATGAGACGGGGCTAGCAAGCTTCCTCAGATCAGGGCCACACAGTGAGCACTGCCATCTCTGAGGCCTCACAGTCTCTGCCACTCTTTCCTCTCCACTGCACAACTCATGAGAGGTGATAAAGTACTCAGCGACGCTAACACCACCTTTCTCAGCACACGGCTGCACAGGAGCAGGTCTGGGTGGGTTCCGCCCTGAACGGTCTCCCACACGCGCCACTCTCTGAAGGGCACAGACAGCATCTAGAGCAGACGCTTCCCAGAGGGCAGGGGAGACCTGCCGGGATGCCCCAAGGAAGCTTGTTCGCTGACCTGCAGACTCCGTGGAGACACACCCCTCTAAGACCTCTAATCAGCCCAGAAATCTTCCCGGGTCATTCAAAGCTCTTCCTCCCTTCATGCCACTTCATCCCGTCTCTTGTGCTCCTGCTGCCAGTGGGCTCTTGGTTCCTCTGTCTGCCTCCATCAGGCTGTCACGGCCATACGTCTGGCTGTCGGCCTGTGTGCTTCACAGAGCCCTGGTCCCCAGCACGGTGGCTCTCAGGTGTCACTAAGATGAATTCTGGAAGCCTTCTGTGACTAGGACTGTGAGCAGGAAGTCTGCAGAGAGGTATACGGAATCGGAAAGCACGCACAGATATCTGCCACAGCCTCAGGTCTCCTGACCCCGTTACAGTGATCTTTTCAGGACCAAGAAAAGGGGCAGAGGGCAAGACAAACACATGTAGCAATCAATTTAAATGAAGCCTTACCCAACCAAATACAAGAGCAGGGGGCCAGGTGAGGGTGCACCTGGTTGAACGCACACGTTACCATATGCAAGGACCCAAGTTCAAGTCCCCACTCCCCACCTGCAGGGGAAAAGCTTCATAAAGTTGGTCTACAGGTGTCTCCGTCTCTCTCCCTCCCCTCTCAATTTCTCTCTGTCCTATCGAGTAAAATGGGGGGGAGTGAAAGTGGTCAGGAATAAATCTGTTGCCCTGAAAATATCACCGTGGTTCATACATGTGAGACACCACACTCACTGAGCCAAAGTATCCCAACCAGCTTCACCACCTTCAATAAAAAGGAGGAAAAGGGACTTGCCAGAAGCAAAACCTGGCAGATGCCATGATGAGCAAGAGACCAGTGTTAAGGGGGCAGTAAAACATTGTGAGCCGTGGGATGGGGCAAAAAAAAGAAACAGCACAAAGGACTTTCAGCCGGCACGACGGTCTGAGCAGAAGGGAAAAAAGTAGACACAAACTAGACGCCTCTCCACAAAATGGCAGGCGCTGGCCTAGAACCTGCAATGCTGTCCCTCAGCCCAGAGAGTTAGCCCACCAGGTAAGACACCTGCTTTACCAGTGGGAGAACTCGAGTGATGGTGTGGACTCCCACTCAACCTCTCTCTCTGGAAATGGGGTCTAGAGTTAAACAGCACACACAGCACCCAGGGAGCCCCATGGAGGGTGGGCAGGGCTGTGGGGTCTCTCCTGTCTCAGCACCATGCACAGCACCCAGGGAGCCCCATGGAGGGTGGGCAGGGCTGTGGGGGGGGGTCTCTCCTTTTTCAGCACCATGGACAGCACCCAGGGAGCCCCATGGAGAGTGAGCAGGGCTGTGGGGTGTCTCCTCTCTCAGCACCGTGCACAGCACCCAGGGAGCCCCATGGAGGGTGGGCAGGGCTGTGGGGTGTCTCCTCTCTCAGCACCATGCACAGCACTTAAGTCAAAGGCAGGGAAGAGTAAGGGACTGTCTTGAGATTGAAAGAGGAGACAGTGAGTCTGGGTACATGTGGCCCTGGGGTAGTGCTCTCCTACCAAGGAGGCCACTAGGGCTGAGTGGCGTCTAGGGCGTGAAGTGGAAAACCTTTGGCTCACTCCTCAGAGGCTCTGCAAGCTTGCAACGGCTCCCAACAGAAGAGGGTTCCAGCGCCTTTACAGCCCAGCCTGTGCTGCCACTATCACACGAGAAGCGAGAGTGTGGGAGCCACGGATAACTCTGGGGCCCTCGAACTAGGTGGCGCTTACACAGAGACCCAGGAGCTGCGGCCCTGAGGTGGCACAGTGGGTGGAGCATGGAAACTGAAAGTGTGAGGTGCTGAGTTCAGTCCCCAGCAGTGCATATGCCAGAGTGATGCACTGGTGTGTCCTCCCCTACGAATGGACTAACAGAGACGTTTAAAAATTCCACAAGTTACATCCTCACGGTCAGCACACGCGGCTGTATGTTAGTGACACCAAGATGCCAAGACAGGGCAAGACACCCGGCATCTGGTGTACCAGCTCCACAGAGCCGCCCGCGCCCACTCGGCTGCTGACAGTTGACCCCGCCAGCTGAAACGGAACCGCATGGAAAGACATCCACCACTGTCAACAGAGCCAACATGCAGGCCTGTGTCCTGAAACGTCCCGGCAAATGTTCTTATTGAGGACTTGCAAGTCCTTGGGCTCTGCTGCCCGGATAACTAACTGGAGTAGAAGTGCCTCCTGGGGTGCAGAGTCCCTCTGTGGGAGCCGCGGGGACTGGATGCCCCGGCCAATAAGGCAACGTTGTGCTTTTGTACAGGAGGGCGTGAAGTGGACAAGTGACAGCCACGGGTGGAAGACAGACCAGCCTCTAGGCCCGCAGACCTGGGGTCGGGGCAACAATTGGGGAAAATCACCTTGCTCTCGATTTCCCGTGTGCGGCACTGGGTTGTGTCTGTTGCATCAGAAAACCTGCTGGTGGTGCACCTGGCTGGGAGCACATGTCACGATGCGTGAGCACCTGGGGTAGAGCCCCCAGTCCGCACCTGCACGGAGAAGCTTTGCAAGAGGCAAAGCAGGTCTACAGAGTCTGTCTGTCTCCTCCTCCCCTCTTGATTTCTGGCCATCTCTAGCCAATAAATAAATACAGATAATTAAAAAATCTAAGAGAAATAAGAGAACCAAAGCGCCCTTTTGGCACATGCAATGCCTCATGCATGAGAGCCTGGCACTCCACTTACTGGGCCACATCCACGCCAGAGCAGGAGTCAGGTTTTTAATTTTTTTATTTTGACTTTCTGTTTTTTAAATTTTATTTATTTTCCCTTTTGTTGCACTTGTTTTTATTGTTATTGATGTCGTCGTTTTTGGATAGGACAGAGAGAAATGGAGAAAGGAGGGGAAGACAGAGAGGGGGAGAGAAAGACAGACACCTGCAGACCTGCTTCACTGCCGGTGAAGCCACTCTCCTGCAGGTGGGGAGCCGGGGGCTCGAACCGGGATCCTTACGCTGGTCCTTGCACTTTGTGCCACCTGCGCTTAACCTGCTGTGCCACCGCCCAACTCCCTGGAGTCTGTTTTTAATGCTGCCTGGGAATGAATGGAGGACCATGTGTGCACATGCACCACCACCAGACAGCCTCCCTGGGCCAAAACCTTTCATTTTATCGTTACACACCTCAAAAAAGGAAATGGGACATGGAGAAAGGGGAGAGAGCAGAGACCCCCACAGCCCTGCCTCACCCTCCATGGGGCTCCCTGGGTGCTGTGCATGGTGCCAAGAGAGGAGAGACCCCACAGCCCTGCCCACCCTCCATGGGACTCTCCGGCTGCTGGGACTTGAACACAGGGCTCTAGATGCCGTAAGGTAAGCCCTTTACCCACTGACTCATATCCCTGCCCAGTTTATTAAAAACAGTATTTATTGGGAGTCGGGCGGTAGTGCAGTGGGTTAAGCACAGGTGGTGCAAAGCACAAGGACCGGCATAAGGATCCGGGTTCCAGCCCCCGGCTCCCCACCTGCAGGGGAGTCGCTTCACAGGAGGTGAAGCAGGTCTGCAGGTGTCTATCTTTCTCTGCCCCCTCTGTCTTCCCCTCCTCTCTCAATTTCTCTCTGTCCTATCCAATAACAACCACATCAATAACAACAACAATAACCACAACAACAATAAAAAAAAGACAACAAGGGCAACAAAAGGGAAAATAATAAAATTAAAAAAAAAAAAAAAAAAAACAAACAAACAAAAAAAAAAAACAGTATTTATTTTGAGGCAGAGAGAGTGACCAGGGTGCTGGGCCTATGTGGTGTCCCGGCTTGAACCCAGGACTCAGGTTTGCGAAGCACGTGCTCTACGCACGAGCCCCCTCCCTGGCCGAGTGGGCAGGGGGTAAAGGCTCAGGGTGACAGTGAGTGCAGACAGCTGAGCAGCCAGCAGCCCCAAGGAACCAGCTGTGCAGCTGGAGAAGTAGCTTCACTTCCTGCCTGTTTCCCCTATGCAAAGTCAGGATCATGAGACCCTGCCCGGAAGCTGCAGGGAGGCCTCATTGAGCCTGTGGCCACTGGCCTGGGGAGACACCCCCCCCTCCACAGCCTGATAGAGCAGTACCTTCCTGGGCCCACTGTGAGGACTGGCCCCAGGAGCACTGACCAGGGGGCAGTTGACCTGAACCCCTGCTGGAGGGCAGGCAGGGCACTGTGCTGGGTGCAGGAGGGTGCCCCCACCCACCCACTTCTCTAGGCTGTGTGGGGCATCTCTCAGCACACCAGCCAGCAGCAGCCCGAGCCTGTGGAGGGTGCTGGGTGCTGTCTTCACTTCCCTGGAGCTGCAGTTATTAGAATAAATAACTCCAGGCCTATGTCTAGGCAGGAAGGGGGTGGTCGGAGTAGAGTCAAGACATGCTCTGCAGACTGGGGATGCTGGTTCTGCAGACTGGGGGTGCTGGCTCTGCAGACTGGGGGTGCTGGTTCTGCAGGCTGGGGTTGCTGGTTCTGCTGACTGGGGGTGCTGGTTCTGCAGGCTTGGGGGGCTGCTTCTGCAGCTTCAGGGTTCTGGAAAAGCAGCTGCAGGAGAGGCAGCTCTTCAACACTAAAGGTAGGACTAACGTGAAATTCCCCCGAAGATGAGCCCAGGACCCCGAGGGGTCCCCACCAATGTGTCCTGGAGCCCCACTTCCCCAGAACCCTGCCCCACTAGGGAAAGAGAGAGAGACAGACTGGGAGTATGGATTGACCTGCCAATGCCCAGGTTCAGTGGGGAAGAATTACAGAAGCCAGACCTTTCACCTTCTGCATTCCACAATGACTTTGGGTCCATACTCCCAGAGGGATAAAGAACAGGAAAGCTGTCGGGGAGGGGATGGGATACGGAGTTCTGGTGGTGGGAATTGTGTGGAGTTGTACCCCTCTTATCCTAAGTTTTGTCAGTGTTATATATATATATATATATACCATTTCTCTTGGGGCTTGGTAGAGTGCACGTTGCCACATGCAAGGATCTGAGTTCAAGCCCCTGGTTCCTCCTTGCAGGGGGATGCCTCACTAGCAGTGAAGCAGGAATACAGCTCCCCCTCTCTCCCCATACCTCTTCTCAATGCCTCTGTCTCTAGAAATGAAAAAAGAATGGAAAAAAAAAAAAAAGAGGCTCACGGGAGTGATGGCTCTGTCATGCAGATACTGAGCCCCAGCGATAACTCAATATTGATCTCACAGAATTAGAGTAAAAGGCAACGGACTCTGCAGCTGGGGATCAGTCTGCAGAAGACAGGCAGGTGGTGGCCACCCTGTGGCCTAGGGCTGGCTTAAGGCCCCACCTGCAGGGGCAGCTTAGTGAGCGGGGAGCAGCGGTGCAGGTGTTTCTCCTTCTCTCTCCCCGTCTGCCTCTCACCTGCTATCAAACAACAAGGAAAAGATAATGGAAGGCCTCAGAAATCACTCTCACAGGAAAAGAGGGAGAAGAGACAGGAAGCTGGGGAGACCAACTGTGGGTGCGGCCTGGTGGAGTCAGGGCCAGTCGGGGACAGGCAGACAGCAGGAGACAGACAGTCCCACTCAGTGAGGCCAGGCCCCTGGAGGAGAGAGGGCATCTCTCCACACCCCAAGACAGGCCTAAGAGACTGCAGGGGGCGGGACGTGGGGGGCAGGCTCAGAGGAGGGGGTGCTGAGAGTTCAGAAGATGGGGAGCAAAGGGCTCGTGCAGGGCAGGGCACTGAGGGCTCCAGGGAGTGTCCTGGGATGCAGGATTGGGGGTGAGGCAGCTCTGAGTAAGTGATGATGTTGTAGCATTGTGGCCAGGTGAGAGGGAGGCCCAAGTCTGCTGGGCAACAAGGGGGGCAGGCAAGTGTGCGCTGGAGAAGGCAAGAGGTGGAGAAGGGCAGCACTGGCCAACTCCCCTCCACGTGGCCCAGCCCACCTAGACCCTAGTCGGCCCTCCCTGTTGGCAGTGACCAAGCCAGAGCCACCAACTGGAGTAACCATCAGCCCCATCCCAGCATCCTGACTCCCGGCCCCCCACGTAGCCCACCCATCAGACGCCATTCCGGCAAGCCCTAGCCCTTTCTCAGCCCCCACCCCACTCCCGACACAGCAGAAGCCTGGGGCTCAGCATCCTGCCCTGTGCCCGACCAGCCGTGCCACCTGGGTGATGAGAAATGTGAGCAGGCGGTGGCCACCTGTGCCCCTCCGGCGTCCCAGCCGCCACCCTCCAGGACAGCTGCGAGTTCCTCAGCTGGTTACTGGGCGGCTCCCTCTGCTTTAGATCATCAAAGAGAGATTTGCCCTCTGAGAGAAAGGAGGTCGCCCGCGGTGGCCAAACCAGTCCAGTGGCAGAGCCCAGAGGGACACAGGCGGTTTGGAAGGCCCTTCACTGTCCCCTCGCTCACCTCTCGCCTCTGACCAGCAGCTCTGCCCCAGACCAGTGGGCTCCTGTCACCCACGGCCTGGGGCCCGCCCCCCATCTTCCCGGAGCCCACCTCCCTGACCTGACAATCACCAGGGGCTGGGAGTCAGCTCAGTGGGTAACGGTTCACGTGCGGCCCAGCACCACAGACCTCCAGGCCTGCTTTGGTGTCTGTTCACCCCCCCACTGGTCCCCCCAAATACAGTAGACTGGGTCTGTCAGACGGCTCAGTGTACCCGGCGTGCGCCAGACCCAGGCTGCATTTTTTAAAGCAAGCTCAGCTGCATTTGCAGTTTAGAGAGCAACCCGGTAATGCTGAGGCTCAGCCTCCACTGAGGGAGGCGGGGAGACGGGACAGGGAACTTGCGGTTGGACAGGAGCCCTGGACTCAGCTCCCTGCAGGGTTTCAACATTGGGTCACATGAGGGGCAGAGAGAAGGAGGAGGGTGGAGGAGACAGTCTGGGCGGGGGCCGGGGGGGGGGCAGAGCTGGGAGGTGGGGGCTGCACCGCGGGGCCCTGCCAGGGCCTCCACACACCTGGTTTTTCCTTCAGTCAGGTGTTAGGTCAGAGGTGGCCTCCTCAAAGAGGCTCTTAAACCACGTCGTCCTCTGCTTCATCTCCCAAACCATGTCTGGGTCACCCCCCAAACCATGGCCCAGTGCTGGGAGTCACTGGGGCTGCACTGTCCTGGCCAGCTCTTTCCGAGGGAGAGAGGAAACACCCCACAGCACCCAGGCTTCCCGCAGAGTGGCGGGGGCTGGGCTCACACCTGGGTGGCCTGCTGTTTATTTACCTCAGTTTCTGTCAGTCAGGGCCTGACACACCCGACAGACAACCCCTGTGACCACAGGGGCCAGCGCCCCCAAACAGGGCTCTGGCTTACTTCACTGCTCTTCTCCAGGGCACTCAGAAATTTGTGTTACCCAGGAATTTGTGTCTTTAACCACCCACCGAGTATCTATCTTCAGAGCACCTGCGGTGTGAGAGGCACTCCTGATCTCCGTCGCTGGGGATGGACACCAGTGATGAGGCCAGGCAGGCCTCCTGGCTATGCCGGGCGGGATCTGCTGTGAATAAGTCAATGCCCTTTGGTTTGGGGGGGTGGGGGGAGGCACAGCTTTCAAAGAGGTGAAGTGGGCAGTTCAGTGGGAGGCAGAGGCCCAGGAGCCCAGGTTCTGGGACTGGGTCCTCGCAGCTCAGCAGGACAGTCCGGGACGTGGGTGGGGCTCAAAGGCAGGTGGGACGCAGGTGGGGCTCGAACGAGAGGCGCCACAGGCAGTGAGTTGGCTGCCATAGGGAGCAGGGGTGGAAGTCACCACACGTCCCTAAGTGCCCGCATGCCTGCCCACCCAGAGAGAGGAAGCCTGTGACCACAGGCCCCAGACAGACCCCAGGCTGGCAGCCATGGGTACTTCAGGCTTCAGCGACACAGAGGTTTTTAAAAAGGGGGAAACGAAAGTATTTTAAGTGGCTGCCAATGTCTCCCAATGCGATACTGTGGGACCATTTGGCATTGGAAGGAACTGGGGGCCTGGATGCAGAGGCAGGGGCCTGGAGCCAGCCTTCTCCAATGTTCCATTTTTTCAAATAAGGGAAAGTTGGAGGCTCTTTGTTGCTTCCCCAAGGTGCTGATGGTGAGCCCGAATCCCACAGGAGCTGCACCCTCCCGCTGCACCCTGCAGGCAGCCAGGAGAAGCCCCAGTGGCAGGCCCAGAAGCCCAGTGTGTCTGCACGTCCTGCCCCAGCTTCCTCCTTCCCTGACTGCAAAGGCCACAACATGCAGATGGAGGCAGATGTGACCCCAGGACACAAAGGCTGAAGCTCCTCCCGAGGGTCCTGCCTTCCCCAGAAGGGACTGGAAAGCTGGGGAGACCAGGGCGCCGGGGTCTCTCTCTCTCTCTCCCCACACCTACATGGCTTGTACCTTCTTCTCCTTTCTGTTCTTTCTTTGCTTGTCTTCTCCCTGAAACATGACTGGAGGATACATACAGACATACGGAGTCCTGGCCCCCCACCCACATGGGGAAAGAATGTATCTTGCTCAAGCAGACTGCCCCGTCACTGTCAAAGTCATGAGATGGACACCCCCGAGAGAAACTTCCTCAGAACCTGTGATCAGTCTCCATGAAGGGCCTCTCACGAACAGACCCAAAACCTAGAACTGAAAAAAATCCTCCCGCTTGCCCCGGGGTGCAGCCCTCACCTCTCTGCGACAGGTGAGAGCCTCCCTTGCATGCCCCCCGCCAAGCTGAGTAAAGCTTGCTTTGTCTTGTCTGTTCTGCCTCATTTTTCTGACTCTGATGGGCTCTCTCTGTGATTCCTCCTTGCAGGAGTCAGTCTAAGTGCCATGGGAGGGAGGGGGCTGGGGAGCCACCCCGGTGAGCTGCTCTCCTCATAAGCCTTGTTGAGGGACAGGACAGGGGCACAGCGGGACCCTGGAGAGCACAGACATTTCGCTCTCACTGAATCTGCAGACGTGGTATCTGGGTATGCGGACACAGCACCTATGGTGTGGGAGGAGCTTCAGTAAGGTAACTGCACCTGTGGTGTCAGCGGGCCAATGGGAAGCTGGCCCGGGTGTGACGTGAGGGGGTATAAAATAAGGGAGCAGGGCAGGGGAGACAACACAGCGGTTCTGCAAACACTCTCCTCCTGAGATTCTGAGGTCTCAGGTTCAATCCCCGGCGCCACCATAAGCCAGAGGTGAGCAAGACTCCGGTGGTAATAACAACAATAAAATAAAAATAAAAGAATGGAGCATATGCGCGGGGAAAGGCCTTTGGGGCTCGTCCCAGGGCCCGGGGACCCTGTCACCCAGCTTTATCTTTCTTCTTTTTAAAAAATATTTATTCCCTTTTGTTGCCCTTGTTGTTTGACTGTTGTAGTTATTTCTTTTTAAATTTTTTTTAAAGATTTATTTATTTATTCCCTTTTGTTGCCCTTGTTTTATTGTTGTTGTTCTTGATGTCGTCGTTGTTGGATAGGACAGAGAGAAATGGAGAGAGGAGGGGAAGACAGAGAGGGGGAGAGAAAGACAGACACCTGCAGATCTGCTTCACCGCTTGTGAAGTGACTCCCCTGCAGGCGGGGAGCCGGGGCTCGAACTGGGATTCTTCTGAAGCCAGTCCTTGTGCTCTGCGCCATGTGTGCTTAACCGGCTGCGCTACTGCCCAGCTCCCTATTGTTGTAGTTATTGATGTCGTCGTTGTTGGATAGGACAGAGAGAAATGGAGAGAGGAGGGGAAGACAGAGAGGGGGAGAGAAAGACAGACACCTGCAGACCTGCTTCACCACCCGTGAAGCGACTCCCCTGCAGGTGGGGAGCCGGGGACTCGAACCGGGATCCTTACGTTGGTCTTTGCGCTTTGCGCCACCTGCGCTTAACCCGCTGCACTACCGCCCGACTCCCCAGCTTTATCTTTCTAACGTCTCTTCTGCACGGATCCTGCTCCAAAACCCAAGAATCTGGAGACCACACACCTGGCCCGCATGTTCTCTGCAAATTCTTTTTGAGGGAAATCCGCGTCTGACCCTCGGAAGGGAGCTTCAATAAGGTAACCGCACCTGTGGTGCCAGCGGGCCAATGGGAAGCCGGCCCGGGTGTGACGGGGTGGGGGGCTGGGGTATAAAGGAAGGGAGCAGGGTGGGGAGACAGCACAGCGGTTCTGCAAACAGACTCCTGCCTGAGGCTCTGAGGTCTCAGGTTCAATCCCCGGCGCCACCATAAGCCGAAAGTGACACCGGACCCCCGAGGCGGGGCCCCTCATTCGGACCCAGAAACCGATGACCCCTCGCCGGGACCCAGAAGCCTGGGACCCCTCACCCAGAAATGGGGAGCCCCTCGCCCGAACTCAGAAACCGGGGCCCGGCCTACGGCCATACCACCCTGAACGCGCTGATCTCATCTAGAAACCGGGGCCCCGAGGGCGGGGCAGCCCCAGCCGAAACTGCACCCCGGCCCCAGGCCGGAGCCTCCGCCTGACACCCAGGGCGCCCCGGGTCCGACCCCGAGACCCAGCCCCACAGCCCCCGGCGCGGTGAGGGCGGGAGAAGGTGCACCCAGTCCCCCCGCCGCCGCCGCCGCGCCCTCGAGCATGGCTCGCTCCTTCCCACCAGACCCCAGAGACCAGCCCGCAGGACCCCGCCACAACCTCTCCGGCGCTGCTCACTCACCGCAGCTCCACTTCCGGCAACCCGGACGCATTCGCGGCGCGCCCTGATGACGCCACTAGGCCCCGCCCCCATGGGGGAGGTGCGGTGCGCGTGCGTACGAGGAACACCGCGGCAAGAGAAAAAGGAGACCCTAGCACCGAGCTGGAGCTCGAGCTTGGTGGGCGGGCCCCTCCATCAGGAGCTGAGTCAATGTCTACACTGCCTGATGGGCAGACTTTTTTTCCTGTCTCTCCCATTCCTTCTCCCCTCTCGTGTCTCTCACACACTCTCTTTTTTATAGTTCTGACATTATATTGATCATGCCATGAAATCATAGGGGATGGGTTCCAGCAGCTCTGGTTCCTTTCCATTGGTTCTCACAAAGTGTGCTTCTCTGGGTGGAGCAGGCTGGCGCTTCAGTTGAACCCAAGTCCCCTTCTCTTTGGCTTCCTTTTTTCCTGATCATTTTCCTTCACGCGTTTCAAGATGCCGTCTCTGCTCTTAGAGTGCTTAATATGCTCAATACGAACATAAATTCTCTTGGCAAGAGTCTTGTTCTTTACTTGTTTGTTTACAAAAATACTAACAGCTTGCTGGGTAACATTGTAGACTCTTCCAGTTTTGACATGGTAACATTTGTGGGGCATTTCTTTTTGAACAGTGCCCATTCCCCTTAAGTTTACAATATCACCTTTCTTATAGCTCTGCATATATCTGGCCAAACGAACAACTCCATGTTTTCTACAAAGCCTAGAGAACATAGAGTGGGTTCTTCTCCAGTTTCCCTTTGTGTTAGTCATTTTGGTGATTTACTGGAAAATGGCCGTTTTTTTTTTGTTTTGTTTGTTTGTTTGTTTGTTTTACCAGAGCACGGCTCAGTTCTGGCTGATGTTGGTGCGGGGGATTGAACTTGGGATTTTGGAGCCTCAGTCATGAGAGTCTCTTTGCAGAACCATTATGTTATCTACCCTCTACCCTCCCCCCACCCAACCCCAAAATGTGAAAGAATAGCAGCTAGGGGAAGTTAAGTGGCTTGCAAAAGAATCCTTGGGCCAGGATTCTGCGTGAGTTTATCAACAAGAGGACAAACCCAGACATGATGAAGACTTGCTTTCTTTGATGGACTCCTAAAGGGTTCAGGATGGGCAGAGGAGTGGTCTCTGATCAAGAGATCCACATACTTCTCCAGGCATGGTCAATAAGTCTTTCTTCTTTAAGAAGGAATGAGCAAGCCAGAAAGATCACAGTGAGGAAAAGGGAGAGGACAGAGTGGCTTGGCTGATAATGGTGGATCTGTGTCCTCAAAGGACTAAAACTGCCTTATGTGGGACCTAGAATTAGCTGGATGATCTAGAGTGGCAGAATTCTGATGACAACTGCCTGAAGCTGAGAGGAGGCCTAGTCTCAGAGGGGCTTGTTGACTCTCTGGGTGGTACAAACTTTCTCTATGTTGATTGAGGTGGGGATGCTTTCACTGGTCAGAGCTCACCACATGCTACAGTGTACATGGTGCTTTTTTACTGCATGCATCAGACCAGTGAACTTGACTGGCTTCACTCCAGGAAGGATGCCACCTCCCACACTGACACCCACTGACACTGACACCCACTGACTCCATAGAAGGGGCTGAGTGGGAGCCACTTCTGCACCAGTGGGTTTACCCTGCTGACTCTGAGGTCCTCAGGGTGCCCACCTGCCAAAAAACTCCCTGGTCACAAGGACCTTGACCCTCGGGGAACAGATGGTCCTCCGGCTGGGCTTGGACAGCACAGCAGCAGAATACCCAGACCCTCACCCACCTTTTAGTCAAGTACAATGGAGAATGGCTTTTTTTTTTTAATTATTGAAATAACACTGGTTTGTAACATTTGACAGATTTCTGGTGGACAGGACCCTATGCCAACAGCTGCGTACCTGATACAGGGCCCTGCTTGACCCTGAGCTTTAGACTTCTGAGCAAAGACTCACAGAGAATGGACAGAGGAGTGATTCTCATAGGCCAGTGGCCATGTCCTAGAAAGAACACTCCCCCATTCTGACATGACATTTCTCTGACTGACTTGGCACAAGTCTTCTCAGGGTGAGGTCCCACAAAACATCACTGGATTCCAGAAGACACCCTAGGGACCATCAGCTGGTTTCTGTCATTTGTACCCTGAAACAGCTCTACAGGCTGGAAATCAGATTAGTCTCGTTCTCCCTTGTCCCCAGATGGACTGGCCTGAGAGCTGTTCTGAAAATATGTGTCCACATTTTCCTGAGGCTCAGGCTAAGAGACTTAGAAAAATAGAAAGAAACAAGTCAAAAATCATTCTGGGTAAAATAGTTTCCCAGGCCATGAACATGGCCTCCTTGTTAGCAGGGAGTTGTGTGTGGGGGGTGGGGGGATGGGAGGGTGCTCAGAGCAGAAGGTCTGCCCCTGGAGGCATAGTCAGAAATGGGGGTACCCCAGTGATCAGATGCCAGGCCAGCATTTCAGACCAGCCTGTCTCACCACCTGTCTCAGCCTTGCCATTCAGTTGAGGGCATGCCTTTGTCATAGTGGATGCCACGGGTCAACTTCCTGGGCTTTGAAAACCCAAGACATTTCAGAATGACAGATGTTGGCAAATCCAGTCTTTTAAAAAAAAATCACTTGTTTATTAACATGAGACAGAGAAACACAGAGAAAGACAATGGCCAAAGCATGGCTCCGGCATATGTAGTGCTGGGGACCTATGCCTGCAAGTCCTGCACTCTGACATCACACCCCTCTCCTGGCTGCTGGTGGGTTTGATCTTCACAGCACTGTTCTTCACAGCACTTGGGACAGTCCCTGGATGGTTCCCGCCCAGTGTGGGGCCTGAAATCTGCCTCCCAAAGGTCCAGCCTCAAAAGACAGATTAGTGATGGGCATGGGCATCACATCCACCGAGAAAAGGACCAGTTCACTGAGTGACCGAGGGCAGACCTGTGTGCTTTCTGCAAGAACACTGAATGGATGTGCCCAGAGTCTGAAGTTCTGCAGCAGTTTCTCTGGGCTGGGACAGCTTCACGGGCTTCCAAAGAGGCAAGTGACACTGTAGTCGAGCTCTCTGTTCTGCGGTGAGGCTTTGCAAGGGTTTTCTGTGAGTCAAAAGCTAAAGGTGCTTTATTCTCTCTTTCAGTAGATTTGGCGGATGAGAACACCCATGAAGAATGCTCTTCTGAGATGTTTTTCTCGAGTCTATTAGTATCGTGCCCCCACTGTCCACTACTTCTCCCCCTTCCTTCTCACGGCTCAGTTCCTCCCTCTGTTCCCTCCCCCCGGCCCCATGTTCCCTCCTCTGTCTCTTTCTGCTCCCACCTGTACCACTTCTGTCTATCTGCTTCTCTCCCTTCTTCTCTTCTTTCCTTGGTGGTCCTACCTGCCTCCTCATCTTAGTTCACCCCCTGACCACCCACTCTCCAGGGATCTCTTATTTCTATCCTGGTTGGTTCTTCCTTTCTCTCACCATATACTCTTCACCTCTCTCTCCCAGATGTCCCTCCCCACAGCAGCAGTGAGCAGTGAGCAGGGACAGAGATGGACCCTTCCTCACCCAGAGGCTGGACACAACTTCTCCATGGTGGCGGGATTCTGGTCTTAAAGAGTCTCACCCAGTGCACACCGTGGCCAGCCTCAACAGAGCTTACAAAGAAACTGAAATAGTGGGTGAGCTCAGCAAATTGGCCTTTGGGAGAATCGACTGTAGGCTCATTAGGGTTCAGCCCATCAGAAGACACCAGGAGGAGCGCCGGCATCTTCAAGGCCCATCCAGGTCAGGTCTCCACGGCCACCTCCCCTGAGAAGGTGCTGGCTTTTGCCTTCATGTTGGAAACCTGGTTTCAGTGGGTCCTGTGAGTCCTGAGCCAGCGGGCTGGGGCTGGGCCTTCTCCACTCACAGTCTCACTGTCCACTGCCGCCACAGCACTAGAGAGTAGCTCAGCCATCCAGATGGGAATGGGATGGAAGAACTTTCCAGAAGGGATCTTGGAGCAGGTCCTTGGCCTTTCTGGGCTTCCCTGTGTCCATCTGTAAAAACTAAGACCTCTCCCTCTCCAGCTTGTTGCAAAGGGTCAAGTAGGCGTCAGTAGGGAGCCTGAGGAGTGACCTGTGGGAAATGTTCTGCCATAGTGAACCCTAACACTGTACTTGGTGACACACAGACGTGCCAGTCACACCTTGACACTGAGTGACCTTCCTCCAGGCAGACTCAGTGCCAGCACTAGGACCTCTGTCAGAGCTTCCAGCCACTTCTCATGAGTTGTGTGAAGTTCATCACACACTTATTCATTATGATTCTGTGTCCGTGTGTGTGTGTGTGTGGAGGTGGCCTGGGGACTCCTCAGGACCCTGAGAGGCCTGCAGCAGCCATGCACTCCAGGTTTTCTGAGAAACAGTTTCTAACCTGCCAACAGACCAGCTGAAGCTTCTCCAACCAGCACCACGTCTCCTCAGCAGCCCCAGCTTCAGAGTGGGAGGCATGGTGAGGAGGACAGGGCGACACTTGTCACACAGAGCCTGCCTGTCCCTGAAGAGATTCCCCCAGGGGATGAGGATGTCTGCTTCACACCTGTCACATTCGACAATGACGGTCAGCACACTGTCTCAGTCTCACAGCTTTTCCAAAGGGTGGAAATAAATAAGTCAGACTCATCACTGTCTAGCTCCTGTACTCACAGTTTGGGGGAGCAGAAGCCCCCTGTCTGAGCAGGAGCGCCACATGGCTCCCTGCACCGGCCGTCGCACTCACGGCCTCCACGTCAGCTTGGCATCAATTCTGATAACGCAGACTGCAGCCAGTAGGCAAAGCATCTGTCTTCAGGCCTGGACAAGTTTTCACTCAAGAAGTGTGACTTTGAAGGGACATGGAGACCTTGAACACACTGGGAGACTCACTGAGGAAAATGTACCGGGTGGCTTCAGTGGGCCACCTGCTGTCCCCTCCTGCCAGACACCCCTCCACCAGCTGCTCTTGAGGGACGTGTGTGTATGGGGGGGGGAAATGAGGGGAGAGGGAAAGAGAGAGACAGGACAAGTACTTGCTTTTTGGAAGAAACGTGTTAGAAAGAGCAAGTTACTGTGGGTTTGCATTCTGATTCCATCACGTAGGCCACGTGACTTCTCTCTCCTTATTCTGCCTTATTTTACTCCTGCAGAGATGTCACCCTTCTGCTGTGGGGTGTCATGGGGTCCCAGTGACACACACCTGGTGCAGCATTCAGAAACATGACTCTTTCCCTGTCTCCCCCGGTAGTGCAGGTGCGGGTGTGGACATCCCTTTTCTCGGTTATCCTCATCATATTTATATGTTTTGAAGAGCCAAGGAGTTTGGGGTGGATGGTGCTAAGTACACAGGTTGGAAGCTTCTGACCTCTCTGGCTCAAGCCCCCAGGGATCTGAGGCAGCACTCTGGGCAGCTCTGGTGTGTGTGTGTATGGGGTGGGGGGCTATGAGAGATTCTGAGACTGTCTTTGAGGGGGGCATCGCTCCAGGGGCCCCAGGGTGAGAGCAGCATTAGACTGCTCTGTGAGGCCACCAAACGGTCACACGGCTCCCCTCTGGGAGGCTCGCGAGGGCCCAAGTGTCCCCTGAGCAATCAGAGCATGGAGGACAATAGCTCGAGTCAGAGGCGCTGGATCCCTGAGCTGCAGGAGAGCTCTGACAGACTCATTGCTCCTGGGAGGACCTTCCACTGCCTCTGCCAGGGGGCCCCTCCCTAGGCTGTCTCTCCAAAGCCCCCAGACTCTCTCTGTCTGTCTGCCTGCATCAGCCTTATGCCTGGCCCCAGGGGCTCCCCGTTCCTCTGCTCCTACCCGTCCTGGGTCAGTGTGTCCCTACACTCCTGACCGTCCCCGGGAGCTCCCCATCCCTCCTCTCCTGCCCATCCGGGGCCTTTGTCCTGCCATCTTGCCCATCCCCGGGTCAGTGTGTCCCACCTGGCCGCCCTAGGAAGGCAGGTGCAGGATCTTGCGAAAGGTCTTCCTAAAGTTGTCGTTGCATAGCGGGTAGATGAGGGGGTTGAGCGTGGAGTTAAGGTAGCCCAGCCAGATGGTGACCATGTGCACCTGCTCGCTGCAGCAGCGCTGGCAGAAGGCAATGACCATGAAGAAGACGAAGTAGGGGATCCAGCAGAGGATGAAGGCAGCCATGATGCAGCCCAGCTGCCGGGCGGCCTTGCGCTGTCGTCTCAGCTGCAGCCCCGACAGGTACTGGCGCGAGTGGGAGCGCAGCCGCTTCCAGGCGGCCTTCACGTGGTCCAGGCTGATGCTCGAGCGGCTGCGGACCTGGGGTTGCCCGGGACCCAGTTCACCCAAGGTGTCCGAGTCTGTCCTGGACCAGGACCGGCTGCCCCCCAGCGTGGTGGCCTCCGAAGAGTTGCTGACCCTGCGCGTGTCTGGGTCGGGCCCGTCATCCAGCTGCGGGGGGGACACCACACCCAGTGGGAGGCAGAGGTGCTGCCCCCCCGGCCCGTCATCCTCCCAGTGGCTCAGGGCGTCCGGCGGCGGCCCAATCCCCGGGTCCTGGGATGGCAACTGCAGGTCGGGGTCCCCGCCACTGCCCACATCTTGGGACTTTCTCTTGAGCACCTGCCAGGGTGATCCCCGGCAGGGCCTCCCGGGGGCCTCGGAGGGCAGCCGGAGCTCAGGGCAGAAAGGCAGGGAGCCGCCGACCAGCTCGCGGTGCTGGACGTGCCGGCGCACAGCGCGGTAGATGCGGGCATAGAGCCAGAGCATGAGCAGCGTGGGCACGTAGAAGTTGACCATGGCCGTCATCACCTTGAACCAGGTGACGTCATAGAAGTCCGTCTCGCACCTGTCCTCGCGGTGCCCGGCGCCCTGTGCCCCGAAGCGCTTCCAGCCCAGGATTGGGATGATCCAGAGGAAGGCCAGCACCCAGGCGCCCAGGATGGTGACCGAGGCCTGCGCCTTGGTGCGGTGACGCAGGTAACCCAGTGGCTCCCGCACCGAGCGGTAGCGGTCCACACAGAGGATGAAGACGCTGAAAATGGATGCGGTGCTGGCCACATAGTCCATGGACAGCCAGAAGAGGCAGAGCGGCCGACCCAGTGACCAGCGGCACATCAACAGGTACAGAATGTTCATAGGCATCACCACAGCACCTACTAGCAGGTCTGCGGCCGACAGGCTCACGATGTAGAGGTTGCCTACTGTGTGCAGCTTGCGGTCCACACGCACGGCCACCAGCACCAGCACATTGAGGCCCACGGTGGCCAGCGACACTGTGCTCAGCACCACCGCCAACGGCATCAGCTGCGGGTTAGCCAGCACCGTCTTGTTGCCCACACACATACCATCATCAGAGAAGCAGGTGGCATTGGGAGGGGTCATGGGTGCGAGGGGGCGGCCTCCGGTGGTGGCAGCTAAGTTCCTGGGAGGAGAGACACGGGTCAGAGACAGAGCCAGAGCTTGGCAGGCAGAGGTCCCAGGCTCAGCACCTGGAAGCACCTGCCGATAGCCAGGGCTCTGGTTCCAAATAAAAACAAAACAAGGGGCCATGTGGTGGTGCATCTGGTTTGAGCTACAGGTTACCATGCTCAGGGACTTGGGTTCAAACCCCCAGTCCCCACCTGCAGGGTGAGAGCTTCACAAGAGGTGAGGCAGGTGCCTCTCTTGCTCCCTATCTCCCTTGCCCTCTTTTCTCTTGTTTTGTTTTCTCTATCCAAAACAAAACAAAACAAACAAAAAATAAACAGTCTTAGATCTCAGCAGAACCACTCAGCACCAATGAAGACAATGAGATACCACTTCACCCCTGTGAGAATGTCACACATCAGGATGGATAACAACAACAAATGCTGGAGAGGTTGTGGGGACAAAGGAACCTTCCTGCACTGCCAGTGGGAATGTCAATGGTCCAACCCCTATGGAGAGCAGTCTGGAGAACTCTCAGAAGGCTAGAAATGGACCTACCTTGTGACCCTGCAATTCCTCTCCTGGGGATAGATCCTAAGGAACCCAACACACCCATCCAAAAAGATCTGTGTACACCTATAGCAGCACAATCTGTAATAGCCAAAACCAGGACGCAACCCAGGTGTCCAACAACAGATGAGTGGCTGAGCAAGTTGTAGTCTAGATAAACAATGGAATACTACTCACTATTAAAAATGGTGAATTCATCTTCTTCACCTCATCTTGGATGGAGCCTAAAGAAATCATGTGCAGTGAGAGAAGCCAGAAAGAGAAGGATGAAGATGGGATGATCTCATTCATGGACAGAAGTGGAGAAATAAGAACAGAAGGGACACCACAAAGTAGAACATGGGCTGGAGTTGGTGTGTTGCACCAAAGTAAAAGACTCTGGGGTGGGGTGGGGGGAGTGTTCAGGTCCTGGTGCATGATGGCAGAGGAGGATCTAGGCTGGGAGAGAGAGAGAGAGAGAGAGAGAGAAAGAGAGAGAGAGAGAGGGAGGGAGAGAGAGAGAGAGAATCACTTAGCATCATTCCAGTGCTCAAAGATGGGGCACCAGAGTCCAGCCTGTTTCTCCTCCCCTCCTCATTCTCTCCTTTCTCTCTTCCTGCAGGTGGGGAGTAGGGGCTCAAACTTGGGTTCTTGCACATGGTAATGTGTACGCTCAGCTGGGTGTGCTGTTGCCTGCCCCCCCACCCCACCCCCTTGGCTTTTTAAAAAATATTTATTTATTCATTCATTCCCTTTTGTTGTCTTTGTTGTTTTATTGTTGTAGTTATTATTGTTGTTGTGATTAATGCCATTGTTGTTGATAGGACAGAGAGAAATAGAGAGAGGAGGGGAAGATAGAGAGGAAGAAAGAAAGACAGACACCTGTAGACCTGCTTCACTGTCTGTGAAGCGACTCCCCTGCAGGTGGGGAGCTGGGGACTCAAACCGGGATCCTTACAGCAGTAGTTGAGCTTTACACCACGTGTGCTTAACCAGCTGACTCCCTCCTGTGGCTTTTTAAAGGTGAAAACCAAGGCCCCAAGGCTTCACTCCTGGCTCTAAGGAGCTCAGGCCCCTGTCTGAGACCTCAGCTGGCCCTGCCCCCACTCCTGGCTCGTGTGTGTGTGTGTGTGTGTGTGTGTGTGTGTGTGTGTGTGTGTGTGTGTGTGTGTGCACACGTGTATGGTGTGCTCCCTCTAGTCTCACTGCCCTGGTGATTCCGCGGTGTCTCCAGCTCCCTGCTGTGGCACCACCTTTCTCCAGGGCCAGTCCCCCCAGCCTGCCTGCTCCTTGTAAATCTCAGTGCAGCGCCTTCTGTTCCACCTGCAGCCCACCAAAGGCACTTCTGGAACTGCTCTCAGCCACTTCAGGAAGGAGGGGAGAGGGCAGAAGAGGGGCGGCAGGGAGGCGGGAGGGGGGATGGTTGGTTGGCATTGCTGGGTTGGGAGGGGATGAGAAGCAGTCCTCTAACACACTCCAGCTGACATTCTCGGGACCCCACCCCAGCAGGGTCTCCTGTCTCTCTTTCCTCTCTCATCTCTTTGTCTCTGCCTCATAACTCAGAGGGGAGTCAGTCACACACATCCTACTCCACCCCCCAAATAACCCTCATTCCTCCGTGTCCGGGATCAACCCCCAATCACATCTGACAGAAAATGGTGTTTTCATCAGAAAACCCATGTTTTCCCTTTTGGTGAAGAGAGAAGTGTGGCTGACTGAGTGGAGGTCAAGGCTGGAAAGCAGCCTTGTCAGATGCTCTGCTATTCATGCTGACAGGAATCAAAACATCAGGTGTCAGTGGGAGGAGACACACAGGCAGATGTGTGACCCAGCAAGAGGCTGGAGTGTCCTCTGACAACCTGGCGGCAGGGAGCAGGGTGCTGCCAGGAGAGTGAGCCCCACCCCAGAGGTTCCAGGACTGGGGGAAATACAGGCTCTACAGTGGAAGCGGGAGGTTCCTGCTGTCTTAGGGTTTAAGAAAACAGTAGCTAGTTATTGCTATAATCACATTGTTTGGCAATTGGGTTAACTTTGAAAAATCCCTGTTAGGATTTGCTGTGTCATACACACCATCACCATATTTTATGTCCTTCGACATTATTTGTATATAGTTATACCACCAGTTGCTTTTGTTCTCCCTGGAACAAGCTTTTAAGAGAGTTAACATATTAAAGACTCAGCTTATGTATTAAAAAGACTCAGTCTGTGCTTTAAAAAGTTTGAGACATTCAATCAATTTTACCCTTGTCATATTACTTAAATAGTGATTTATATGACTACAAATTAATAGGAGTGTACATAAACACCATTCCCACCACCAAAAGACTGTGTCCCATCCCACCCCCCGCCCTCCCCCGCCCCATGAAGCTGAACATCCACCCTCACCCCTAAAAATCTCTTATTTTTTCATCCTAAAATCCCTATTCTCATCTGCTCTGTCGCTACTTTCTGGCTCCTGTTTATTAATCATTTTGTTTTGTTTTATATCTCATCGCCTTTTAGGCACCAAGGTGCAGATGCTACTATGATTTCCTCCTGACTTCCCTGGGCAGATGACCTCACCAATGAGTCCTGGAACCCCACATTCCCAGAGCCCTGCCTCACTAGGGAAAGATAGAAACAGCTGGGGGTATGGCCAGTGGAGAAGCAATTACAGAAGCCAGATCTCTCATCTTCTGCACCCCATAAAGAATTTTGGTCCATACTTCCAGAGGAGGATAAATATTAGGGGAGGATGACTAGAGGGCTCTGAACTCCATTTCAATCAGGTCCCAGAGAGAGGAGAGGAGAAAAGGAAGGACACTTGGAAGTAGTAACAGGTGTAGCTGTAACTTAAAATGGAAGAGAAATCAGGGCCATAAAAAAAGGCAAAAATATAGAGAGATAGACTGATAGTTCTAGAAATAATAGTCAACCCATATCTGTGACCTTGGGAGAACTGCTGCATTTTCCAATGTAGGGAATAGGCACACAGAACTCTGGTGGTGGGAATGGTGTGGAATCGCACCCCTGTTACACTATTGTTATGCTATTTTGTAAACCAATGTTAAATCATTAATAAAAAATGTGGGTTAAAAATGCTTGCAGACTGTAGAAATGACAATTCATCAAACAAAAAAAAATGATAAAAGTAAAAGACTACGGCTGTGTCAGATGGGGTGATTGTGTGTGGGAAGCCCACCGTGGAGCCTCAGCTCGGAGCTGCTTTCTGTGGAGACACTGGGGAGAGGGGTCCTTCAGCTCACGGAGCTGTTCTGCAGCCAGAGAGCTCACCCTCCCCTCAGAAGTCACCAGACTCTGGCTCCTGGGAGGGCCAGCTCATGGGCCAGGCCCCTCAATACTGTATTGGGGACTCAGGATCACACTTAAAAAAAAAAATCCTTATATATTGTTGGATAAAAATAGAAATCTAGAGAAGGGGGAGATAGAGATAGAGATAGAGATAGAGATAGATAGAGAGAGAGATACCTTCAGCCCTGCTTTGCTATTTGCAAATTTCTCCCCCCAGCAGGTGGGGACAAGGGGTTCTTGGGCATTGTAACATGTGTGCTCAATCAGGTGTGCCACCACCTGGCCCAGGCTTTCACCTTTGACCTTGGGGTACAGGCCTCAGCTGTGGGAGCTGTGCTGTGCACTATGGAGTGTCTGGCAGGGACCCTGGGCCCCACTCTCAGGATGCCAGCTGCACACCCCCACCACAACAAAAACTATCTCAAAATTGCCCTAGGTGTCCTGGGAGGGGAAGAGATGGCCCTGGTTGAGGACCCCTGACTGTGTACCCCAAGTCACCCCATGCCTGCACCCATGCTGGCCAGAGGGATCTTTTCTTTTCCTTTTTTAAAAATATTTATTTATTTATGCCCTTTTGGTGCCCTTGTCATTTTATTGCTGTAGTTATTATTGATGTCGTCATTGTTGGACAGGACAGAGAGAAATGGAGAGAGGAGGGGAAGACAGAGGACAGAGAGAGGGAGAGAAAGACAGACACCTGCAGACCTGCTTCACTACCTGTGAAGCGACTCCCCTGCAGGTGGGGAGCCAGGGGCTCGAACCCAGATCCTTGTGCCGGTCCTTGTGCTTTGCGCCACCTGGGCTTAACCCGCTGCATTACTGCCCAACTCCCTTCTTTTCCTTCCTTTTTCCCCTCCCTCACTCCTTTATTTTTTTCCATCCTTCCTTCCTTCCTTCCTTCCTTCCTTCCTTCCTTCCTTCCTTCCTTCCTTTCGTCTCCAGGGTTTTTGTTGGGGCTCAGTACTTGCACTACAAATCCATTGCTCCTAGCAGCCATTGTTTCCATTTTATTGTATAGGACAGAGAGAAATTGAGAGAGGAGGGAGAGAACAGAGAGGGAGAGAGACAAAGACACCTGCAGACTTGCTTCACCGATTGTGAAGTGTCTTCCCTGCAGGTGGCGAACTGGGGCTCGAACTCGGGTCCTTGTGCTTAGTACTATGTGTGCTTAACTGGGTGTGCCACCACCTGGTCCCCCTTAAAAAAACACTTTCAGGATCATTAGTCACCATGGAAATTCGAATCAGTAGCACAAGGAAGGGCCACTCCTCTCCCTCAGAGGGGACCTCCCTACTGCAGGGGATCACGGGAAGGGGAGGAGATCAGAGCTGGAGCCCTTGGCCACTTCTGGCGGGAACACTATAGCTATAGCTGTACGAGCCATCTGTGTGCCCCCGCCCACGGCTGCTTACCTAGGCTCATACCCGAGACCGGAACACACGCCTGCACTGAGCTCTCTTGATGAATGCTCACAGCACAACTTAGGCTCACTCAGAAGGCCAAACCTCCCGAACCCTCACAGGGGTGGGTATACAGGGTGCTGGCAGCAGGGGTGGGGGGAGTGGGGTCAGCACAGACACCAAGAGGGGCAGAGTGTCCCCTGGAGAGGCTGCCAGAACTTCCCAACCCGAGGGAAGGCAGATGTGCTGTGATTCCACTGTAGGAGACGTCCAGAGCTGGGCAGCCTGGGGAGACAGCTCAGCACTGGAGCACAGGACTTGCACGTTCAATGCCCAGAGGCTTCTGGCACTGCTACAAGCAAGAGCCAAGTAATATGCTGGTCTCTCTGTCTCTGTCCTCTCTTTTCCTCTCCTCTCCTCTCCTCTCCTCTCCTCTCCTCTCCTCTCCTCTCCTCTCCTCTCCTCTCCTCTCCTCTTCTTTCTCTCTCAAATCAAATGGAAAAACATGCCCAGGATACAGGCAAAGCCATCAAAGCAGGCAGTGACACACCTGGTTAACTGCACACATTGCAGTACACAATGATACAAGTTCAAGCCCCTGGTCCCCACCTGCAGGGGGAAAGCTTCACGAGTGGTGAAGCAGGGCTGCAGGTGTCTCTCTGTCTCTCTCCCTCTCTAACTCCCCCTCCCTTCGCAATTTCTCTCTGTCTCTATCCAATAATAACTAACTAACTAACTAAATAACTAAATAAATAAATAAATAGATAGTGGATTACTGGTGGTGTGGAAGTTGGTGGTGGGTACAGACAGGGGCATGGGGTCACGATGAAATAATTCTAAAACTGAGATTCTGATGATCGTACAATGCTGCACATTTCCCAACAATAGCTGAGTTACATGACTCAGTTAGAATGTGGGGATTTTGTGGTAGCTAAACTTCACCTCCATGAAGCTGTTTTGGGAAAAACCTGGTGGCTCAAGAAAGAGGTTGCCTGGTTTCCAGAGTCCTGTTTTTAAACAATATCCATGGGCATCAGGATTGCTCTCCAAAAAACACTCGTATGTACTAGGTTTTTTAAAATGATAATAATAAGTGGTAATAAATAAATAAATGACCATGAGAATTAGGGTGCAAGTTTGAGTGTTCTGGGTGCCAGAGCCAAGAGGGAACCAGGTTAGTGACAAGGTTCTAGTAGTGATGCTGAGAGGACATCACACTGGTGGCTGAGCAGAAGGACAGCCTTAGGGGCGCCAGGGGTTAGATCCAGCGACATCTCATGGCTTCTGGTAAATGGTGCACATGACACACAAGCTTGCGGTGACTCAGCCCCATCAGCCCTCTCCTCCAGTGTCCCCCAGATGCTCTCTTGCCTCTCGTTTCTCAACTCGGCTGACGTCTGGGTTACTCTCAAGTCTGGGCTCTTATAAACTGTGCTGCTGTGAATATAGGTGCACACGGGTCTTTTCTGATAGGTGTTCGCATTTCCCCTGGGTAAATCCCTAGGAGAGTGGTTTCTAGAGTTCTGATAACTCTCCAGGCTGCTCCCCACAGGGACTGGGCCAACTTACATCCCCACCAGCACTCCAATAGTTGGTGTTTCTGTCTTTCCCCATGTGTGGCATTCTCACAGGGGTGAAGTGGTATCTCATTGCTGTTTTGTTTGCATTTCCCTGATCAGGAAACACCTGACTTCTAAGATAGCTGGGAGCTTTAGTAGAATGAGCCCCACTCTCTCTCTCTCTCTCTCTCTGGCATTATGGCAAGGCAGAGATAAGTGGCAGAAGGCATTCTACACAGATTTTACAGAATGACAGAGACAAACATCCCTGCTCCCATTACACAAGGACACGGAGGACAGAGCACCAGGCCCAGTGCACACGAATCATTTCAGGACACGGTGAATAATGCTTTCTCTCTGTTCCAAATCCCTGGGGATTAAGCCTTGAGCAAGACACTTTCAAAATTATCCAGGCTGTTCCCTTCTTGAGAAAAAAATGTTTATGATGCACAGGGAACTCTGAACAGCCTGCAGAAGATAAAGGGGAGGGCAGATGTGTGTGTGTGTGTGTGTGGGGGGAACTAGCTCCCAGGTCACTAGAAACTTGCTTTCCTTCCTGTGTCCTGCAGTCCTGGGACCCAGGCAGCGCTGTGCATGCCCCCTGCCCCCGAGCTCTGAGCCTATCTGCTGCCGAGGCCACCAGCTGGGTCTGAGCCAGGCTTGTCTCTGAGCAGGGGTGTGTGTGCAGAGAGGAACAGAGAGCACGGGTCCATCAGTTGTTTGTTCCAGTCTGATATTTAGCCATCCACCCATCCTTTCATCCATCTATCCATCCATCCATCCATCCATTCATCCATGCATCCATCCATCCATCCTTCCTTCCTTCCTTCCATTTCTCCTTTCTCCCTTCCATAAACCTACCCATTCATCACCCACACATCCATCTTTCCATTCTTTCACTCTTTCTTCCATCCATCTGCTCTCTCATTCCTTCCCACTCCTTTTTAAAAGTATATTTTAAGATCATATTTATTTGTTATTCGATAGAGGCAGAGAGAAATTGAGAAGGGAGAGGGAGATAGAGAGGGGAGACATGGTAAACACTCGTAGCCCTGCTACATCACTCCTGAAGCTTTCCCCTGCAGGTGAGGACCAGGGGCTTGAACCCAGATCCTTAGCACGATAATGTGTGCGCTCAACCAAGTGTGCCACATCTGCTATCCCCCCAGAACTTTTTTTTTTTTTATAATTTATTTTATGTTTGAGAGAGAGAAGAACACAAGGAGAAATACTAGAGCACTGCTCAGCTCTGGCTTATGGTGGTGTGGGGACTGAACCTGGGACTTTGGAGCCTCAGGCATGAAGTCTGTTTGCATAACCATTATGCTATCTCCCCTGCCCTCCCGGGGAACTTTTTAAACATACAGAGACTTCTGATTCCAGAAAAATGGAAGAAAGGTCTCTCTCCCTTATGATTCTGCTTAAGTATAATGAATCCCCCACAGATTTAATACTTAGCTGAAACACAGATGATCCCAGAATGTGGAGTGACAAAGGCATGCCAGCCAGGAGCCCAGGACCCAAGGGTAGCATGGCACTGAGATGCCTGGACCTCACTCAGCCATAGACACCTGAGACTGGGAGGTGCAGAAGCTGGCAATTCAGAAATGGCAGTGTGTGTGCGGTGGTGGTGGTGGCGGTGGTGGTGGTGGTGGTGGTAGCACACCTGATTGAGCACACATGTTATAGTGCACAAGGACCCAGGTTCAAGTCCCCAGTCCCCACCTGCAGGGGGGAATCTTCACAAGTGGTAAAGCAGAGCTACAGGTCTTTTTTTTTTCTTCTTTCTTTCTTTCTCTCTCCCCTCCTCTCAATTTCTGGCTGTCTCTATCCAATAAATAAGTATAAATAATAATAAAAAAAGTTTATAAAAAGTTAAAGAAACGGCAGGGGGACACATGGAAAAGCCTTCTGTGGTCAAGCAAACAGGCAGGACAGGCACCTTCCAGACCAGCTCGGTCGTTTCCATTCTAGGAAAACAGAAAGCGTTTAGACAGTGGCTCTGCTGTGGTCACACCTCAGAAAACCCTGGAGCCCTGATCCTGATTAAGCAGAGGGCAGGAGGGAAGCCAATGTCTCTCTGCTTGTCAGGCCCAAGGTGACCCTCTCTTTGCTGTGACAATGGCCCTCAAGGCTGGGACTCCCACCCTGTCAGCAGAAGCAAGTCCTGCACTCTGACTCCCTTGCGGTCTGTGGAGACCCGTGGGGAGCAGTGAGAAGACAGGTCTGCTCTCCTGCACTGCTCAGACCCTTGGGGACCCAGTATGGGGGCACAGAACCTCCCCCCCCCCCGCCCAGCAGTGATGAAGGCCCCCTCCGCTTCACACAGAGCATCTAGACTTCTGGTCCTGTTCGGAAATGGTGAAGGGGTGCCCCCTACCTCAAGTTCTCTGCTGTAGGAGTCACATAAGGCCAGATAAAAAGGAAGACTTGGCTATGATGCAGAAGTATACAAGGCCTATACTTATGTATCTGAAAATGAGAAAGTATCATAGGGGATTAAAAAAAAAAGCTCAGCAGATAATCTCTGGCACTAAGACAGGTGTTAGAGAGATATACCCCATATGTTAATGTATCCCTTATAAAAAGGGGCCAGTGTGTAGATGGGAACATGCTTGAAACAAAGTCTCCACAAAGCAACAGAAGCTGAAAAGGAGAATCAAACAGAAACTTTACCACTTGGACATCTAATCCAGGGCTGGAGAGGTAGCATACTGGTTATGCAAAAGACCTTTCACGCCTGGGACTCCTAAGTCCCTGGTTCAGTATCCAGCACTACCATATGTTAGAGCTGAACAGGGCTCTGGAGGGGAAAAAAAAAGCCTCTGTTTCTATGGATGCAAGCAAGCAAGCAAGCAAGCAAGCAAGCAAACAACAAAAAATATATATCTTCCTTTTTGGTGGTGGGTGTGGTGAGGAACTTGATGCAGTAATCTTACAATTTTGTAACATGCTATTAATAACAACCAAAAGATGAAGAAGGGGCGGAGTGGTGGCTCACCTGGTTGAGTGCACATGTTTTTCCCTTCATGGAAAAATGAATGAACTAACTCAATAGGAGAATGGCAGGAATGAAGCAATGAATCAGTGAAATGGGAAACAGAGCAATAGACAACATCCAGCCCGAATGTCAGAGAAAACAAGCTGAGAATGCACAAAAGCAGGGGCCACCTGGTCACGCACACACATTATAACACGCAAGGCTGCAGGCTCAAGCTCCTGGTTTTCACCCGCGGGGGGAAGCTTCACTAGTGGTGAAGCAGGGCTGTAGGTGTCTCTGTCTCTTTCACGCTTTATCTCCCCCACCCCTCTAAGTTTTTCTGTCTTTATTTAATAAATAACTTAAAAAATATTTATTACCTTTTGTTGCTTGTTTCCCTTGTTGTTGTTGATGTCATTGTTGTTGGATAGGACAGAGAGAAATGGAGAGAGGAGGGGAAGAAAGAGGGGGAGAGAAAGACAGACACCTGCAGACCTGCTTCACCGCCTGTGAAGCGACTCCCTTGCAGGTGGGGAGCCGGGGGCTCGAACTGGGATCCTTATGCCAGTCCTTGCGCTTTGCACCACCTGAGCTTAACCCATGGTGCTACTGCCCGATTCCCATAATTTTTTTTTTTTTTCAAAAGGTTAACAACACAGCAGGAGCGGAATAGTTAACACTTGTGTGACCACAGTTGTGGAGTTAATGAGAAAGAGGGCAGGGGTGAGCAAACATTTCCTAAATTTAGCAGGAGTGGGACCAGGTGGTGGTGCACCTGGTTGAGGGCACATGTTACAGTGCGCAAGAACCCAGGTTCAAGCCCCGTCCCGACCTGCAGGGGGCAAGCTTTGTGAGTGGTGAAGCAAGGCTTCAGATATCTCTGTTTCTCTTCTTCTCTATCTCCCCCCTTCCCTCTCGATTTCTGGCCGTCTCTATCCAATAGATAAATAAAGATAATAAAAAAAACTTAACCAAATTTAGCAGGAGCCATCAGCCTATAGAACCAAAAATATGACTGAGCAGAAAAGATCAACCTTCCCTAAACCCACACCCAAATCCATCTGAACTTCTGAAAACTCAAGAAGAACATCTTTGCCACCATAAGAGTGACATTGGGTTTCTTATCAGAAGCCATTGGATAAGAGGAAGTGACACATTATTTTTCAGATGCTGAATACAAGGAACTGCCAACTCCAGATAGTTTCAGCGAGAATATGCTTCCGGGAGCTCCATCTTGTCTTCAGCGAAGAACCTGGACTGATGTGCTGAAAACAAGGAGCTCAGGAAAGAAAGAGTGTGTCTACATAAGTAGATAGACGGTGTTTGTGGATTAGAGAACCCCCCATAGGAGACATGCCAATTCTCCCCAAAAGGACTTCCAGATTTGATGCTATCTCTGTCCAGACCTCAGAAAGATGTCATCCAGATATGGGCGAGACTATTCTAGAACTGATAGGGAGAATGGGAGAGACAGCTCACCGGCAGGCTGTGTGTCTTGTCATGAGGATAGCCAGCTCTGAGCCCAGATGCCACATGGGAGGGGCCATGTCACCAGAAGAAGCTCTGCAGCTGTAGTGACTTTCCTTCCTTCCTTCCTTTTTTTTGCCTCCAGGTTTATCACTGGGGCTCAGTGCTGGCACTATGAACCCACTGCCCCCGGCGGCCAGTTTTTTTTCCATTTTATTGGATAAGACAGAGAGAAATTGAGAGAGGAGGGGAGACAGAGAGGGAGAGAGAAAGAGAGACACTTGCAGACCTGCTTCACCACTTATGAAGCATCCCCGCTGCAGGTTGGGAGCCGAGGGCTTGAACTCGGATCTTTGTACAGGTCCTGAACTTAACCAAGTGCACCACTGCCTGGCCCCCATGACTTTCCTTCTGTTGGCCTCTCTAGCTGAATTAAAAACAAACAAACAAATAAAAATCCCCAAAATAATAAAACAGCAGCTTGAAGCAGTGAAGGTGTGTGCACAAGGTCCAGGCTCCAAATGAACAAATATAGAACGGCCAAGCAAGAGGAATATAAATCATCCACAGAAAGCTCTAATGGGGAAAACCAGCCTCCCGGGTTCTCTTCTGAGTGGCTGTCTCTCGCCTTGAACATATCCCAGTTCTCGGCGACCTGAACTAACTCGCCAGCGATGGACGGAGCCTTGGCGTGGTAGCAGGTGTTATTCCAGGACGAGCTGCTGGAGGCTGAGCAGGAGGGAGAGCCCCGCCGCCTCTGCTGTGCACTACAGAAACCAGGGCTGTGTCCCAGTTCTTCTGGAACTTTCTGTCCTGCTGGCTAATTGGTCCCCACAGTAGTCATCTCCCTAGTGACCGGACAGCAAACCCTGCTTGCTGGCTGGCGGCTTCTCTCAGCACACGAAGGGACAGATGGCTCCAGCCCTTCCCAGATGGAAATCTCCAGCAGGAGGGGGTGTCCCCAAAGGATGGTGCCCCAGCCCATCATCCTTTGCACTCAGATGTGGCGGGAGGTCCCTCAGGGGCCCCACCAAAATCCTAGCTGCTCACAAGGGTGCCAACCCCAGTGAGTGGTGCTTGTAAAGAGAAACATCCAGCCCCGAGGTTTTTTTTTTAAATTGCCACCAGGGTCATCACTGGGGCACAATGCGGTACTACAAATCCATTGCTCCTGGTGGCCACTTTTTTTTCCTTTCCATTTTATTTGACAGGACAGTGAGAAATTGAAAGGGGAGGGAAAGATAGAGAGGGAGAGAGACAGAGAGACACCTGTAGACCTGCTTCACCACTTGTAAAGCTTTCCCCCCTGCAGGTGGGGAGCAGGGGCTTGAACACTGGTCCTTGAGAATGGTGCTATGTGCACTTAACTGAGTGTGCCAGTGACCAGGCCCTCCTACCCATCTCTTAATGAGGTGCCCTGGTCCTGCTTAGTGGCTTCAGCTGCTCCCACTCAGTGAAGATTAAGCTCTTTCTAAGATCACAAATCCCACCCCCTACTCACTGCTCCAAACCCCAAGGTGGGTCTGTGCTACAGGCAGGGTGTGTAGGGGGACTCCACCCTACCCCTCCTCGGAGCGACTTCTGGTCATGGCATGACAGGCAGAAGGAATTCAAGGCCAACATACAGGAAAAGAAAAGTTGGGAAAATGTTGTCCTGGAGGTGGTGCAGTGGATAAGCTGTTGGATTCTCAAACATGAGGTCCTGAGTTTGATTCCTGACAGCACCAGTACCAGTGTGATGTCTGCTTCTCTCTCCTCTCTCATTAATAAATAAAGGAAATATTAAAAAAAAAAGAAAAGATGGAAAAGAATGTAAACCTTTTCCATAGACTTTCATCTTTAACTTTTTATAATTAAAAAATTATTTATTTATTATTGAAAATTGAGGGGGGAAGCAGAGAGGGAAAGAGATAGCGGCTGGGCTGTGGCACACCTGGTTAAGCACACACAGTACTAAGTGCAAGGATCTGTGTCTCCACCTGTGGGGAGAGGCTTCACAAGCGGTGAAGCAGATGTCTTTCTTTTTCTCTTCTTATCTCCCACTCCTCTTTCAATTTCTCTCTGTCCTATTGAATAAAATGGAAAAATGGCCACCAGGAGCGGTGAGCTCGTAGTGCCGGCACTGAGCCCCAGTGATCACCCTGGAAGCAAATAAAAATCAATAAAAATAAAAGAGGGAAAAAGACAGAGACACCTGCAGCCTTGCTTCACCACTCATGAAACTTTTCCCCTGCAGGGACCATTTCTGAACTAATTTAACATTCATATGTGTGATTGTGGAGCCAGGACATGTACAGTATTGCCCTCAAAATGCCTTTCTATTCAGAGAGAGGGAAGGTGGAGAGAGAGAGAGAGAGAGCCCCACACCAGAGCTTCCTCTGTTGCATTGGTCCCTTCCATGTGGTGCCATAGCCTGACTCTGCCACACACCCCCACTCTCTCTGTCTCCCTTTCCCTCTTCCTCCCCCCCATACACATCAAGGCAGGAGCACTGTCCAGACAGCTATCTTCCTGGAGCCCAGAGATGCCTAGAGACACCAGGGAGAGAGCTCAGCAGTGGAGTACAGGATTGCATGCTGCAAGGCCCAGGTAGGATGCCTGTCACGTCATATGCCAAAGCAGACCAGTGCCCGGGTAACCCTCTTGGTCTCAAAGAAGTAGATCTTTCTGAAAAGAAAATCCGGAAGAGCACAGTCTCCCTTCTGTCACCCGCCTGCCACCTGTGGCCACTGCCCCATCTGGCCCTGGTGTCCAGTTCAGCCCCTCCCAGCCCCGGGGACACCTCACTGGCCTTGCAACCCACTCCTATAAGTCCACCCGCTGCCTCTGAGCACCATCCCCCCAGGCCCACACCTCACTGTCGCCATTGCCCGCTGGCCCTGCCCTGTCTGTGCCTGGTGGCATTGTGGGTTGGCCCCGACCCTGGCCATCTAATCTGCCATGTTCACCAGCACTCAGCGTCCTGCCCGCATCCTCTCATTCACAGCTTCCCTCAACTCAGGAGGCCAAAGCCCGGAGGTGGGGGCTGGACTCTGAGGATGGTGGGAAGGGCCAGGCAGGGGCTTAGCGACCTCTCACCCTAGCTCTTGGGGTCCCACATCACCTCCTACCTTTGCCCATCCCTCTGTCTGGTGCCAGTTCCTTCGTCTCCTCAGATGCCCAGGGAACGCTCGCAGCCACCCACCCTCACCTCCTCCCCCTCCCACCGTAGTGCTCACCTCCTCAAGGCTGCCTCATCTCAGGAGATGACTCCTCCACCCCTGCCTGCCCTGGGCCCTGGGCGCTGGGCTCTGCCAGGCACTCTGGTCTCAGCTCCCCCTCCCCCGGCCTGGGCGCCACTCCCTAATCACCCATCAGCCGTTTCCATGAGGCTGGGTGCCAAGTGCCAGTCTGAGTCATCCTATGTCCCCAGCCCCAGAGCCAGGGAAGTGCTGGACACACAGTCACTGGATGCTGCAGGAAAGTGCTCACTGTGTCCTCTGCCACTGCCTGGGGGCCCTGAGCAGGCAGGTCCTGGAGGAGCCACATGGGGGCCCTGGAGTTCACTGGGCCATATCCACGGGTCCCCCTCATCCAGCCAGCCTCCCCAGGACAGGGTGCTTCTCTGTTGGCTATAGTCATGTCTGGTTCTTACCTCATCAAATGAAAGGAGTCATGACTGAGGAGGCCCCCCAGTGGGTAGAGTAGGTGTGAGACCCTGGGTCTGATCCTGGCACCACATGGCAGCACCCAGGAAGCCCCATGGAGGGTGGGCAGGGCTGTGGGGTCTCTCTTCTCTCAGCACCATGAAATCAGGGTTTTCCCACTTGGTGACATGCAACCTACCAGGTGAGCTACTCCAGGCCCTTCTAATAGTTTTGATTATATATATCTGGCTGCTGGTAGTGCTGGGGATTGAACCCAGGATCTGGGACCTTCAGAGATATGAGTCTGTCTGTAGAACTAGTATGTTGTCTCCCCAGCCTCATTCTACACTTTGAGAGAGAAGCAAACAGGGCTCCACCCTTCCTGAGGGACCCCTGGTGCTATCCCTGGAGCTTCTGTGCAGTGACAGTGACCAAATCCAGGCCTCTGTGTGACCCCCTGCTGAGCCATCTCTGACTCAGAAGCACCCACATTTGAAGGGGTGTGCTCTGCGAAGGGGAGACCTTGTCGGCATGGCTGGAGTCCACTCCTGAGAGCCTACACAGGTGAATCACTGGATCAGTAGGGCGGGGACTGTCCCGGCCTGAGAATGGCCACTTTTTGTGTCCTGAGACACCAAGCTTGCACCCACCCACCATGCCTATCCGCCCACCTGTCCGCCCTGAGTGGACACCTGCTCCCTTCCTGCCTTTCTCCTGAGAGCTCTCTTGCTGCTTTCCAGAACTCTTCAAAGCCTCCAGGGGTCAGTCCTGCTCTCTCCTTTCTCCTGGCTCCCACCCCTCTGTACTCTGTTCTCTCTTTCTTTCTCTTTTTGAGTTTTTTTTTTCAACTGCCCTAAAAGGTCATTGCTGGGGCTCAGTGCCTGCACATGAATCCGCCACTCCAGGCGGCCGTTTTTTCCTCCTGATTTTTTTTTCTTTCTATTTGATTGGATAGGACAGAGAGAAAGTGAGAGGGGGAGGGAGAGATAGAGAGAGAGAAACACCTGCAGCCCTGCTTCACCTCTCATGAAGTGTCCCCCCTGCAGGTGGGGACTTGGAGCTTGAACCTGGGTCCTTGTGAACTGCAATGTGTGCACTCAACCAGGTGTATCACTGCCTGGCCTCATTTTTTTTTTTTGAGTTTTAAAATGAGTTTATTAAAGAATGTTCTTAAGAGACAACAATGTTTGGTCAGTGAAAATGTTGTCTCTTATGCTGTACTTTAAGGGTTATGTGAGAGGCCACAGGCTTCTAAGTCTCTCTAGTAGAATTTTCTAATAGTGTGTGTAGCACAGTGCAGCCATTTATGTGATGCTAGAATAAATAAAATCTCTTTGGGGCCAGGTGGTGGCACACCTGTTTAGGCACTCACATTACAGTGGCAAGGACCTGGGTTCAAGCCCCGCCCCCCACCTGAAGGGAGAAAGCTTCACAAATGGTGAAGCAGGGCTGCAGGTGTCTCTCCGTCTCTTTCCCTCTCTATCTCCCCCTCCCCTCTCAATTTCTCTGTTTCTAGCCGGATACAGATATGAAAGTCTTCTCTGAAAAAAGACAACAATGACAGAACATGGCATCAAAGACTTGTTTGCTATTCATTCTATAGTTCAGGAGCCAGCACTGTGACCCTGCGGGTACACTGCTCACCTAGCCCCTTTTGGGAAGTCTGGTCACTTCTCTGAATTCAGCAGCTCTCTACACAGAAGTCTGTCCTTCCTCACACAGTCCTTATGCTCAGCGAGGCCCTGCAGTTGGCTCTGTTCTCGTCCCTCTGAGCCAGGGCTGCATCTATAGTGCCGCTGTCACATTGCAGGAGAACTGGAAGGGCAAGTTGGGGGGTACCAGCCCAGCAAGGCTCTCCTGAAGGGAGATTGCTCTCCAAAGTGGCCTTTCTGGATCACTGATATGCCATGGGCCAGGAGAAAGAACCTGCCCATGAACCATACTTCATTAGTGATTTAATGTTGACTGAGAGAATTACAAGATAATGAAATCTAATTCCACACTGTTCCCACCACCAGAGTTCTGTGTCCCCATTCCCTCCACTGGAAACTGCAGTGGTTCTCCAAGGTAACAGATATGGGATTATTCTATATCTGTCTATCTATCTATCTATCTATCTATCTATCTATCTATCTATCTATCCATCCATCTATTCCCTCTTTCCCCCTATGATCCTGCTTTCTCTTCTTTTCTAAGCACACCTGCACCTATTAACTTCTTCAGAAGGTCCTTCCTCTGTTTCCTCTTCTCTCTCCAGGTCCTGGTAGAGTTGCAGTTCAGAGCCCTCATGTCATCTCCCCTTAATATTTCTCTCTCTCTGGGACTAGGAATCAAAGTTCTTTACAGGGAGCAGAAGGTGGGGGCTCTCGCTTCTGTAATTGCTTCTCTGCTGGACCTGAAACTTCCTTTCCTACTTACACTTGGGTTGGGCATGTGCCTGGGGGCAAGGTGTGAGCTGGCGGCAGGTCCTCCACGGCCCCACGGTAGTGGGACATGGGGAAACTGGTTAGTTCCAGTAGGATGGATACCCCCATGTTCACAGTAGCAGACACTCGCAGAGAAGGGGTGAGTGAAGTGCAGCCTAGCCATGCAGGGAGCACTGCTCAGCCTTCACAGTGTACGGGAGCCCTGACATGGCCGAAAAGGAGGCTCAGTGGTTGGAGAGCACAGTTTGCATGTGTGAGGCCCCAGGTTCGATCCCTGGCACCCTACAGAGGGGCTCCAACCTCTGTCTCATTCTCACGAAATAAGTAAAATACATCCCTCCCTTCCTTCCTTCCTTCCTTCCTTCCTTTCTTCTTTTTTTTTCCTTTATTTTTTTTTTATTGCCACCGGGGTTGACTCTGGGACTCAGTGCCTATGCTATAAATCCACTTTTCACAGTGACCAACTTTTCCTCTTCTTTCTTTCTTTTTAAAATTTTTTTATTTGATAGGACAGAGAGAAAGTGAGAGAGGAGAGGGAAATAGAGAGGGAGAGAGACAGAGAGAGACACACGCAGACCTGCTTCACCACTCAGGAGTCTTTTCCCCTGCAGGTGGGGAGTGGGGTCTTGAACCTGGGTCTTTGCACCTGGTAACATGCACACTCACTGTCTGTGAGCCACTGGGTGTGCCCCTGCCTGGCCTCCAAAATGCATCATTTTAAGAAAACGTGGGAGGCCCACTCATTGCTAAGGCCATGTGACCACCCTCCTGCGGAGTCTGTTACGGTACATGCTGACATTTCTCAGACTCCTCTCCCCACCTCCAGAGCCCGAGGGGGCAATACCTCCAAGCAGTCCTCTTTGTTTATTTGTGTTGTTTTTGTCTTTTCTTTTAAGTTTTTTTTAATTTGATAGGACAGACAGAAATTAAGTGGGGAGGGAAAGACAGAGAGATAGTGATAGATAGGGAACAGTGGTTATGCATTTAAAATTTTTTTTCATATTTATTTATTTATTTTTCTTTTGTTGCCCTTGTTGGTTTTTATTGTGGTTGTAGTCATTATTGTTGTTGTTATTGATGCCATCGTTGTTGGATAGGACAGAGAGAAATGGAGAGAAGAGGGGAAGACAGAGGGGGAGAGAAAGACACCTGCAGACCTGCTTCACCACCTGTGAAGCGACTCCCCTGCAGGTGGGGAGCCGGGGGCTCGAACCGGGATTCTTATGTCGGTCCTTGCGCTTTGCACCACCTGCGCTTAACCCGCTGCGCTACCGCCCGACCCCCGTGGTTATGCCTTTTGTAGGACGACATGTTACAATGCACAAAGACCTTGGTTCCATCCCCCAGTCCCTACCTACAGGGGGAGAAGCTTCACGAGTGGTGAAGCAGTGCTGCAGGTGTCTCTCTGTTTCTGTTTTCTTATGTTCCGCATCCCTCTCAATTTCTCTGTTTCTATCCAATAAATAAATGTATTTAAAGCAAGCAGTCCTCCTTGATTTCTCCTCTGCTGCTCAGCGAGGGAGCCAGGGACTGGTCAGTGCCTTCATGTCTCACCTGGAGAAGCAGGTGTCTGAAGGAAGCATGCCCAGATGGACCGGGGCTCCCTGCCTCACAGAGGTCATTCCCTGTTCTGGTCTTTATGTGTCAAAAGACATGACCAGGAACTGAGGGGGAAGCAGCCTTGCCCTGCAGGGCTCAGAAGGGTTATGGCCACTGTCACAAGTTGGGGCACACTGTCCCCCGCCTGAAGGCCTCTCCCTCCCTGTGGATCAAACACCCCCCCCACACACACACACACCCTCCCTGTTACCACTGGCTCACCAGGAACCTCCTGGGCCACCGAGCACAGAGCAGTGACTATCCCCTTCTCGGGGCTCCAGCGTCCATCCACTCCTCCCAGGCTGGACAGCGGCTGGCCTTTGCTGGGAGTCTGAGCCTGCAGGGGTGAGGCTGGCAGCACTGTGGCAACGTCCTTTCCAGAGGAGGAAGTGGGGCTATGGGGCTCAGGACAAGCAGGACCCGGCTTATCTGCCACCGCACACTCCTCCCTTCCTTTCTAGAAAAAAAACAAACAAACAACCAAGTGTTTTTGTTTTTTAGTTGTATCAATAGAGGCATGTACACATCTCTGGCTGTGGGTGCAAGGACTAGCCAGGGACTTTGGGGCCAGGCCAGAGGGGAGGACTCTGGCGTGAGGCCCGAGGCTCCTGGGAGCACTGCCCCCCCTCTCTCCCTCTTTGTCTCGCATGAAGGAATCAATGTCCTCTGCTCTCTTTCATGTACTTATTTTTATTTTTGCCACCAGGGTCCTCGCTGTGGCTCTGCCTGCATGGAGAATCCACCACTCCTAATGGCCATTGTTTTATTTTTTTGATAGAGACAGAGAGAAGTTGAGAGAGAGAGAAAGAAGAAAAGAGAAAGAGAGGGCTGGCAGGGGCACACCTAACTGAGCACATGTGCTGCCATGGACAAGGGTCTGGGTTTGAGCCCCTGGTCCCCACCTACAGGAGAAACCTCACAAGCAATGAAGCAGAGCTGCAGGTGTCTCTCTGTCTCTCTCCCTCTCTAACTCTCCCTCCCCTCTCAGTTTCTCTCTGTTCTATCAAATAAAATAAATATTCAAAACAGGGAAAGAAATACTGAAAAGAAAGAAAGAACAAGAGAAAGAAGGAAAGAAAGAGAGGAAGAAAGAAAGAAAGAAAGAAATGTCTGCAGCCCTGCTTTACTGCTCTTGAAACTTTCCCCCTGTAGGTGGGACTTTGAACCCAGGTCCTTGTGCACCATAAAATGTGCACTTAACCAGGTGCACCACTGCCTGGCTCCCTAAGTATCTTTTTAAGGACAAGAACTTTAGACAACCCACACCCCCAGCAGTGCCAAGCACAGGGGGCCTGACACACTTACTCTGCCCCCCCCCTTGACTTTCATTTATTTATTTTTATTGCCACCAGGGTTACCGTTGGGGCTCAGTACCAGCACTATGAGTCCACTGCTCCTGGGGGCCACCTCTCACCCTTTCCCCCTGTTTTATTGGATAAGACAGAGAGAAATTAAGAGAGAAGGGGGAGATTAAGAGGGAGAGAGACACCTGCAGACCTACTTCACCACTTGTGAAGCATCCTCCCTGCAGGTGGGGATCAGGGGGCTCGAACCCAGACCCTGTACGTGCTCAGCTGGGGGTGCCACCACTCCCAATTTTAGGGCATCACCCAGTCAGCACCTTGGATTCTGTATTCTGGTGTGTGTGGAGGCTGACATGCAGTGAGTCTCTGGGCTGAGAGATCTCTCCTCCATATCTTTTATGCCCTTCATTCATTCATGAAGGGGAGAGACTGGAGCCTGGCACACAACCAGCAAGGAACAGAGCCAGGAGCTCACTCATTCATTCATTCATTCATTCACTCACTCATTCATTCATTGGGTAAAGGTTTCAAATGCACCAGAGATGCTCTAATTGTTGGGAGAGCAGCCGCCAACCCAAGCTCCCCTTGCAGCAGCCCCCGGGCACCATTGTGCTGCCCTTTACACAGTGACCACCTTCCCACAGTAACTCACAGCCACTGGCTGCACAGGGGACGGTCTCTTCTGTGTGTGCAGAGAGGGCACCTTGTCTGGGTGGTCAGCAGACTTTGGGGCAGAAGGAGAAGATTCTCAGGCCACCAACCAGGCCACTTGGGTGGCAGGGGGAGGAAGCCCTGTGTGTGCTGGGAGGAGGGAAGAGGCCGCTGATGGTGTTCTTCTTTCATTAAGAAGTGAACCCTGCTTTCCTGTTTAAGAGTGGATCGTTGCTGGCCTCAGGAGGACTTGTGCCATGCCATGCATACGGCCCAGGCTGGAGCCCCAGTGCTCCATGGGAGTGTCACAGCAGCAGAGGAAGCTCGAGTGCTGTGGGCCATCTCTGATGTAAAAAGAAAAGTTCACCTGGGAGAGGTGAGTCATCGGCAGGCAAAGCCCCACTGCAGCAAAGCCGAGCTCCGGAGCTGTGAGTGGTCACTGAATGCTCCAGGCACACTGGACACGGGGGCAATCTGCTCAGAGCAGAGAATGAGCAGGACTGGCAGGATGTCATAGGACAGAGGGGGGTGGCTTGCAGGGGACAGGGACACGGGAGGGGGGGCTGCGGCTCTTCACCTGGATCCAGCCCTTCCTGAACCCCACTGCAGGCCCCTTACTGTTGGTTTTCCAAAGAGCAGAAGCAAAGCAGGGGCAGGATCCAGGGACGGTCCCCAGGCATCCATCACAGACAGAGGTCCTCACGGAGCTCTGTGAAGTCAGGATCCCCGCTAGGTTCCCCTAGGGTGCCGGCTGAGTTGCAGGGGCTGCTCCCCAAAGAAGGAAGGGCTGGGGGTGTCAGGAGCATGGGGCCACAGATGCCCCCACAAGAGCACAGGCAGCTCTTGGGCTTGCCAGCCTCCTGAGCTGTTTGCACTCACAACCCCCCCATGCCAACACACACACCAGGCTGGATTCCTGGGGGGCATGAATTCTCCCAGAAGGAGCCAGGACCCACCCCCTGAGGCCTGCTTTGCTCTTTTTGGTCACAGACATGGGGAGGGAGGACTCCACCCGCAGAGAACATGGTGATAGATGTCACACTGACCCTGTCAAATGTTTCAGGATGGGAAAACGGTTTCTTTTTCTAAATTCTTACGATGTATTTAGTGGCCACCAGGGTTGGGCTGGAGCTGCATGCCACTGCTCCTGGCAGAGAAAGAAGGGGAGAGGCAGAGAGGGGAGGAGAGACAGAGAGACAGTGTAGTCCTGCTCCACCTCTAGTGCGGGTGCTCTCCCACGGCGGGTGGGTGGCTGGGAACCCGGGTCCTTGTGCACAGCAGAGTGTGCACTCTGCTGGCTGAGCTGTCTCCAGGACATGGAAATCAATCTCTTTATGGGGGGGTTCTCTTGACAGCGGGGTGAGGTGAGGATCCCAAAGCATGTGTACAGAGAAGGGACACTTGACCCCAGGATCCTCCTGCAGCTGCGCGTATGGAGGTCAGGGGTGGCTCAGTGTGTGCAAGGCCCTAGGTTCGATTCTTGGCACCTAATGGAAAGAAGGACCACAGGTGGTGTCAAGGGAGTCGTATTGATGGAAAGGGTGCATGGCACTGCTTCGATGGCTCTGTGTCCTCTCCCTAGTGTCTCTCTCCCATCCCCTCTCCACTCTCCCGTCTCCTGTCCCTGTTTTTCCCCCCCTGCCCAGCAAGTGTGAAAATCTCATACCAGCAGTCACACTCCTGGATATTTACTCAAAGGACATTCAGACACTAATTGGAAGGGACATGCACAGTCCTGTGTTCACAGCTGCATTATTCACAACAGCCAGAGAGTGGGTGCTAAATGCCCATCAGCGGATGACTGGCCAGAGAAGTTACAGGATATAGACTCCGTGGAATACTACTCTGCCATCAAAAAAGAGGGCCTTGGGGAGTCGGGCTGTAGTGCAGCGGGTTAAGCGCAGGTGGCGCAAAGCACAAGGACCGGCATAAGGATCCCGGTTCGAACCCCGGCTCCCCACCTGCAGGGGAGTCGCTTCACAGGCAGTGAAGCAGGTCTGCAAGTGTCTATCTTTCTCTCCTCCTCTCTGTCTTCCCCTCCTCTCTCCATTTCTCTCTGTCCTATCCAACAACGACAACAACAATAATAACTACAACAATAAAACAACAAGGGCAACAAAAGGGAATAAATAAATAAAATAAATATAAAAAAAAAACAGGGCCTTGGGACAAGAGGATGGAACTGGAGGTGATGATGCTTAGCGAAATAAGTAAGGCGATGAGAGACAAATAATAGATGGTTTCACTCAGATGTGGAATCTAGAGATCTGAAATATGTGACCTTGAGGGGAAAAACCCAGAAGCCAGCAAACTGTGTCTAGGACTTTGTGACAATGCCGGTGGTTACCACTGGGAGGAACAGGGCACAGAACTTTGGTGCTGGGTGTGGTGTGAAACTATATCCTGTAATCTTGAAGCCTTGTAACCTATCATTAATCACAAAAATTAAAATAAATAAAAATAAAAATTGGGGGTCAGGCAGTGGCACACCTGGTTGAATGCATGCACCAAATGCAAGGACCCTCCCGGGTTTGAACTCCCACTCCCCACCTGTAGGGGGAAAGTTTCATGAGCTGTGAAGCAGGTCTGCAGGTGTCTTTCTTTCTCTCTCCCTCTCTGTCTCCCTCTCCCCTCTCAATTTCTCTCTCCAATCAAATAAAATAGAAAGGAAAAAAGAAAGGGGGGGGGAATGGCCTCTGGGAGCAGTGGATTTGTTGTGCAGGCACTGAGTCCCAGTGATAAGCCTGGTGGCAACAATTTTTTTTAAAGATTTTTTTATTTACTTATTCATGAGAAATGATAGGAGAGAGAGAGAGAGAGAGAGAAAGAACCAGACATCACTCTGGTACATGTGCTGCTGGGGATTGAACTTGGGACCTCATGCTTGAGAATCCAATGCCTTATCCAGTGTGCCACCTCCCGGACAACGCAATAATTTTTAAAATTACAATAAAGAAATGAATAAACAGTGGTGCTAAGTCAATACCCTGCAACAGTAAAATGTTAATGAGGGGAATATTATGCAGTCATCACACTATGCAGAAACAGAGACTAGGCCACACCGGGAAGCAAAGCCTTCTGTCCACGTGTCTCCTGAGGGGGCAGTTGCCACACTGAGGGCCTGTCACAGGCTTCAAGCCTCATGAAGGCAGCGGGCACCTCGGGGGCTGCGGCCCAGGAGTGGGGTGCCTGGTTTTTCTCCTTTCATTTCCAGCAGTGGCCACACCCAGGGCTGCGAGCTTTTCTGTCTGTGCGGAAAGCACTTTAAAGGCATGTTTGCCGCTGTCCTTCCTGAGGGGACGGCCTTCCAGGGAAGAGCATCTGCTTTGGTACCACCTTTTTGCTTTTTGTGACCAGAAGCTGTGAGGCCTTAGAGAACCCAGCCGGGCCCGCCCCCAGCAGGGGTAGTACTGTCTTTGTCATTGGTGGTGGCCAGAGCTCACAGCCGTGACCTTGAGGGAGGGTCATTCCAGGCCTCTGGGGGCCTCCATCCCAGTGTCCTCTGCACATCCGTGGACAGAGCAGGTCTGAAACTACCCAGGGTTCAGTTCCTAGCACCACCATCAGCCACAGCTATGATGTGCTCTGGATCTCTCTGTCTCTGTTTCTCTCATGAAAATAAATGAAACAAAGATTTTCAAAATGCTTTTAAAAAAGCAGAGTGTAGGGTGGGGGTGGATAACATAATGGTTCTGAAAAGAGACTCTCATGCCTGACACTCCAAAGCCCCAGGTTCAATCCCCCACACCACCATAAGCCAGAGCTGAGCAGTGCTTTGGTAAAAGTTAAAGAAAAGGGGGGAGGTCAAGTGGTGGTGCACCTGATTCAGTACAGTGTACAAGGACGCAGGTTCAAGTCCCTGCTCCCCACCTGTAGGGAGGAAGCTTCACGAGTGATGAAGCAAGGCTATAGGTGTCTCTCTATCTTTCTCCCACTCATCTCCTCCTCCCCTCTGTCTATATCCAATAAAAAATAAATAAAGATTTGTTTTTCTTCTTTTTTTATTTTTTAAGAGAGAGAGGGAGACACCTGCACCCCTGCTTCATCACTTGTGAGGCTTTCCCCCTGCAGGTGGGGGCCGGGAGTTTGAACCTGGGTTCTTGAGCATTGTAACGTGTGCTCAACCAGGTGTGCCACCACCCGGCTCCACTAAAGTTTTTTTTTTTTTTAAGTTATAAAGAAAACAGAGTGTAGGGAGTCGGGCGGTGGCGCAGTGGGTTAAGCGCACATGGCGCGAAGCACAAGGACCGGCATAAGGATCCTGGTTCAAGCCCCCGGCTCCCCACCCGCAGGGGAGTCACTTCACAGGCAGTGAAGCAGGTCTGCAGGTGTCTGTCTTTCTCTCCCCCTCTCTGTCTTCCCCTCCTCTCTCCATTTCTCTCTGTCCTATCCAACAACGATGACATCAATAACAACAGCAGTAATAACTACAACAACAATAAAAAAAATAAGGGCAACAAAAGGGAAAATAAATAAATATTTTAAAAAGTTAAAAAAAAGAAAACAGAGTGTATAGCCACAAAGCTCTGTTTTCTGTGTCATCTGAGGGACCCCCAGTTGGTGGGGGGAGGCAGGTCCAGTTAGAGGGAACAGGAGCAGAGCCCGACATCTGCAGCTTCAGCCACTGCCTCACACGATCATGGGTGCTAGTGACAGGAGGCAAACCGAAGTCCAGGGTGGGAGACTTCCAGTGCCAGGAACAAACTGGAGGGCCTCTGGAACGCCCCGAAACCTCCAGAGGCAAAAGTGCATCCTGGTGTCTGCTGCCACACACCTGCTGAGGCTTGTCCCCTGGGGGTGTGACGCCTGGTCCTCCCTACAGCCCAGGGGGCGGGGCTGGCAGAAGGGGAAATTGAGGCTCAGTGAGGAGGAGGGAACGGTCTGCTTCATCCCTCCTGAGAGCCTGATGTCCTTGTGTTGTTTTCTGTCTATCTGGACACGTGTCTTATCTGCACAGGGTTAGAAGAGTGATGCTGGGCTGGGAGACAGCATGGTGGTTCTGCAAAAGCCTCTCCTCCATGAGGCTTTGAGGTCCCAGGTTCAATCCCCTGCACCACCATCAGCCAGAGCTGAGCAGGGCTCACATCGAAAACAGATAGATAAGTAAATAATGGGACTAGGGAGACAGCATGATGGTTCTACAAAGAAGACTCTCTTGCCTTAGCTCTGAGGTCCCAGGTTCAATCCCCAGCACTACCATCAGCCAGAGATGAGTAAGACTCTGGTTGGTCTTTCTCTGTGTACATCTCGCATTAACAATAAATCGAATGCATATATATAAAGAAGAAGGATGATGATAGGGCTGAGGAGAAAGCAAAGCAGTAATGCACCAAACTGTACACCAGAGGCTCCAGGGGCCCCAGGTTCAAGCCCTGGCACCTCTACCAACCAGAGCTGCAGAGCTGTGATGTGCTCTGGGACTCTCTCTCTCTCTCTCTCTCTCTCACGAAAATAAATAAAGTGAAGATCTTTAAAAATGGTTTTAAAACCCCCAAACTCTGTCTCTAGCCATGCTGATCTTATTTCCCCTCACATCTTGTTCCATGTGCCTCCTGGGGTCAAACACCAGGGGGGGGAGAGGGAGAAAGGGAGGGGGAGGGAGAGGGAGAAAGAGAGGGAGAGGGAGAGGGAGAGAGGGAGAGAGGGAGAGAACACACATACACAACACAGAGAGAGAGAGAGGGAGAAGGAGAGGGAGAGGGAGAGAGGGAGAGGGAGAGAGGGGGAGGGGGAGGGAGAGGGAGAGAGAACACACACACAACACAGAGAGAGAGAGGGAGAGGGAGAGGGAGAGGGAGAGGGAGAGAAAGAGGGAGAGGGGGAGGGGGAGGGGGGAAGGGGATGGGGAGGGGGAGGGGGAGGGAGAGGGAGAGAGAACACACACACAACACAGAGAGAGAGAGGGAGAGGGAGAGGGAGAGGGAGAGAAAGAGGGAGAGGGGGAGGGGGAGGGGGGAAGGGGATGGGGAGGGGGAGGGAGAGGGAGAGAGAACACACACACACAGACACACAGACACACACACACACACACACACACACACACAACACAGAGAGAGGGAGAGGGAGAGGGAGTGTCCTACTTCTGTCTCTTTCTCTCCCTCATCTCCCTCCCTCCTTCCTGCCTCTTGAGCACTTGGTGGAAGCATCCTGTGGGGGCTGGCTGGTGCACGCCCACCCAGCAGAGCACCTGCACATCCATCCCCGAATTGGACATGTTTCCACACAGCATACTGGCCCAAAGGCCCCACCCCTGCCCCGGGAAAGGGAAGGCCTGGGAGGAGGTAGTGGAGAGCTGGGGCCTAGGCCCCTCATCTTTGTCACCTCAAGTCTCACAACTGGGTGACAACGGTCTCCTGATCCTGTAGGGAGTCAGAGGGACCCGGATCCCAGCCCCTGTCAGGCAGGGAGACAAGACGGCTGGGCACCCCTTCCCACAGTCCCTTTCCGCTCTGACCTGGACACCGGCTCCCTGAGAGGAAGCAGCACTGGCCCCTGGCTTGCTCAGCCCAGCCCTGGGGGCCTCCACATTCCCCACTGCAAAATAGGGGTTCCCCCGCCCTGTGCTATGCATGCTGGCAGGGTCCTGGCGTCTAAAACCAGGCAGGTCAGGAGTCCCCTGTCCCATCCTGCTCTGGTCATGGCTTAGTACAGTGTAACGTGTCCACTCATGAGCGTGAATGGTCAGGCGCTAGGGGCCGGGCATCAAGCCCAGGGACTCCCTTGGGCAAGTCCTGCACTCTATCACTGAGCCTCACCCCTGCTCTGATGAACAGTAGTGTGGGGCGGGGGGGGGGGGGAGGGGGGCAGCAGTGAGGCTTCTGGCTGCTGAGTGGCCCGTTAGTCTGAGTCCCCCGGCTGCCTGCATCCACCCACTGGAACAAGAACTCCCCAGGGAAGCTTCCTTGGAAGAGGGAAGGCAGGTCAGCCTGGCCTCAGAGCCTCGGCCCTTATAGGGAGGGGTTGGGGTGGCGGGCTGCCTGACTGTTGGAGGTGGCAAGTGACTCTGGGGGCTGTCCAGGTGGGCAGAGCAGCCTGGGTAGAGCAGGAAGGCCGGACGGGGCCTGCAGGCTGAGGCCTTGGCACACCAGGCCATCCAGAGTTGCCCCTGCTGGCGGCTGAGCTCATTTCTGCCCTTTCCGAGAGCCAAAACCCCGGGGCAGGTGGGTACAGAGTCCAGGGTGGCCATAAGCAGATTCCCAGGGGCCTGGCATTCCAGGACGGGCACAGGCCCCTCCCTGCCCACCCCCAGCAGGGAACTCCATGTTTCTCAGACACTTGTGCACTGTCTGTTCCAAGAGCAGGAAGGACCCTCGAAGTCCCGGGTTTAAAAATGGTCAAGGAAAGACATTGGAGGGGGCTACCAGGAGGGGCAATCAGATGGTGTGTGAGGCCCTGGTGCCTCAGTTTCCCTATGGGTGACATGAGAACACCCCCACCCATACTGAGTTTTCACGGTTCAGCCCATCTGAAACACCTAAGGAACAAAGACACCTAATAAAGACAAAGAAGTGCAAGGACTCAGTAGGGCTCTGCTCTGCCTGCCTCCCTCCCTCCATCCCTCCTTCCGTCCCTCCCTCCCCTCCCCTCCCTCCCTCATCTCCCTTGCTGTCTCTCTCTCTCTCTCCCTCTAGCGGACCAGGCCTCAGGGAGCTGTGCAGAGCCCAAGTGCTCTGCATTCCATCTCAAAAGTGTTCACCCCTCCCCGAGCCCTCTCTGCCTGGCCAGCCCCAGGCAGAGACAAGACACTGTTTCAGAAGGCTTCTCGGAGGGGGCAGCTGTGAGACAGAGCCCTTCTCAGAGCCCACCCACACCCGGCTCACTTATGTCTGCTAAGCTCTAGAACCTCCAGGGTGGCATGTCACATTATTACTGTGACTAATAATAGGTCACAAGACTGCGGGGCTACAGGGTTTGTCTCACACCACACCCACCACCAAAATTCTGTGCCCTCACCTCCCGGTGGTAACTTCTCACAAAGTCCTAGAGGCTGTTCACTTTTTCTGGGGTTTTTTTCAAGGTTACATGTGCATTCCAGTTCTCTAGATTCCACATTTGAGCGAAACCATCCAGTAGTTGTCTTCATCTCTTAACTTATTTTACTAAGCATCGTCACCTCCAGTTCCATCCACTTTGTCCCGAAGGACACAACATCGCCCCTTTTCCCCACAGAGTAGTATTCCACAGAGTATGCATTCTGTTACTTCTTTCACTAGCCATCTGCTGAGGCACATTTTCTGGAAACGTGATTTCTAGAAAATTGCTTCTAGAAATGTAAATTAAAACTACACTGGGATTCCATCTTGCACCTGTGAGAATGGCTTCCAACAACAAACAGGAAATAATGACAGGTGCTGGTGAGGCTGTGGAGAGAAGAGGCTCTGCTGCTGGGAGGCAGACTGGGGCCGCCCCTGTGGAGACTGTGCGGACAGTCCTTCAGCAGACAGACATGGTGTCACCTCATGACCCACAAGCCCACACTTAGGCAGTTATCCAAAGGGCAAGAGAGCGCTCATTTGAAAGGACATATGCACCCCTGTGTCCATAGGAACCGCCATTCCTAGCACCCTCCAGATACCATCATCCAGTGTCCAGGCTGGGGCTTATCAGGGAACAAGTTGTTTGCACAGCTGGCCCCATGTCTCAAGAGGACGGCTGCTTTGGGGACTCCCCTGGGTGGCTTCCTGGGAAAAGCAAGGCAGGTCACCGCAGGGGCCAGACCCAACTTCAGGCCACAGTGCTGACAGGCTGGTGCTGGGCCCCAGAGGCCGAGAAACAGCTCAGTGGGAGGGCACCAGAACTGCAGGGCAGGTGCCAGCTTGGCCCCCCAGAGCTCTGGCTGGTATCCGCCTCTCTCTCTCAAAGAAAATGGGTAGTAGGAAAAACTCCTCCAAAACTGGACCCTGGGCAGCCCTGAGAGGCCTGAGAGTCTGCTTTCTCTCCTGGTCCTGTTCTTGCAGTGCCAGCACTCGGGGCTTGGCTTGCCCAGGTCTGCCCCTGAGGCTGCCCTGAGACGCCCTGTGTGCTGGCTGTCCACTGTGCACTATGCCTGTGTGGGCATCACTGGGTTGAAGCAGCTCCTAATGGCTGTGAGAAGGCCAGGTCCCTGGCGCTGGGATCCACACTGTGGGTAGGTAGAATGGTTTTGGGGCTACGTGGTGGAGCACTTGGCTGAGCGCACATGTTACCCTGCACAAGGGCTCAGGTTCAAGCCTCTGGTCCTTACCTGCAGGGGGAAAGCTTCACAAGTGGTGAAGCAGGGCTGCAGGGGTCTCTCTACTCTATCTCTCTCCACTCTGGCTGTCTCTATCAAATAAATGAAGATATATATATATATATTTAATTTTTAAATATATATATATTTATTATTTATTCATTCCCTTTTGTTGCCTTTGTTGTTTTACTGTTGTAGTAATTATTGTTGTTGTTGGATAGGACAGAGAGAAATGGAGAGAGGAGGGGAAGACAGAGAGGGGGAGAGAAAGACAGACACCTGCAGACCTGCTTCACCACTTGTGAAGCAACTCCCCTGCAGGCGGGGAGCCGGGGGCTCAAATCAGGATCCTTATGTCGGTCCTTGCGCTTTGCGCCACCTGCGCTTAACCTGCTACGCTACCGCCCGACTCTCAAACATATATATTTTTAAGATTTTTATATATTTATTTATGAAGAAGATAGGACGGAAAAAAGAAAGCAAGAGAAAGGACTAGACTTCACTCTGGTATATGTGCCAGCAGGGAGAGAGTTCAGGACCTTACACTTGAGAATCCAATGCTTTATCCATTATGCCACCTCTTGAACCACAAGATATATTATATATTTGCCTTCAGGGTTATTACAGGGCTATTTCTGGGGCTCAGTGCCTGCACTACAAATCCACTGCTCCTGGAGGCTATTTTTTCCCTTTTGTTGCCCATGTTGTTTTATCGTTGTGGTTATTATTATTGTTGTTATTGATGTCATTGTTGTTGGATAGGATAGAAAAATGGAGAGGGGAGGGGAAGACAGAGGGGGGAGAGAAAGAGAGACACCTGCAGACTTGCTTCACCACTTGTAAAGTGACCCCCTTGCAGGTGGGGAGCCGGGGGCTTGAACTGGGATCTTTAAGCCGGTCCTTTGCATTTCATGCCATGTGTGATGAACCCGCTGTGCTACCATCTGACCCCCAAGATATATATTTTTTAAGAGAAGGAAACATATTTCTAAAACACACACACAGTGAGAGAAGAGTCCAGAGTGGGGGCAGCAGAGCACCTCAGGAGACAGGTCCACGGAGTAGCACATGTTTGGGCCTCTGTTTTTTACTGGGCACACACACATGCAGCTATGCCAAATAACAACATCTTAGGGGACGGCATATTTGAATCATCTTTCTCCTAGCATGTAAACCACTCTTTATTAGACGTGTTAGCTCCAGTTCTAAAGTTCACATCAATTCTATGTTTTTCTCTGCAAAGCCTGACCTTCACCCCAAAGGAAGGAGGCATAGTGCAGAGAAGACTGCTTTTGCCCATAGGGCCTGTTGACCTGATAACTATGTTTATCCTGATGTTGGCCAAACATCCCTGAGATTGGAGACAGGAATGCCAGAGAAAGCAAAGCATTTCTGTCAGGACTGATTCTTAATAAATAATTAGGGAAATGGGTCACACATGTATAAGTAACAGACTTTATGAGGCACCATGTCCCCAGCAACCCAGGATAAGCCGCAAGCCATGAAGCCTGTGAGGGGCAGGCCAGGAAGTCCTCCTTCTGGCCCCACCGAAAACACCAGGCTCCCGAGTTTGGGGGAAGTTCCTGGCTAACAGATATGACCCCAGATACTGGGGGTGAGAGGACCTTCAACCTTCTGCATCCCACAATGATCTTGGGTCCATACTCCCAGAGGGTTAAAGAATAGGAAAGCTATCAGTGGAGGGGATGGGATACGGAGGTCTGGTGGTGGGAATTGTACGAAGCTGTACCCCTCTTATCCTATGGTTTTGTCAATGTTTCCTTTCTATAAATAAAAAGTAAAAAAAAAAAGAAAAAAGAAAGGGAGCAAACAGCCCAGGCTCCTGTTGGAAGGGACACTCTGGGGGCTGGTCAGTGTGTGGGGTGTGAGCTGGGGGCTCTGGGGGCTGGTCAGTGTGTGGGGTATGAGCTGGGGGCTCTGGGGGCTGGTCAGTGTGTGGGGTATGAGCTGGGGGCTCTGGGGGCTGGTCAGTGTGTGGGGTATGAGCTGGGGGCTCTGGGGGCTGGTCAGTGTGTGGGGTGTGAGCTGGGGGCTCTGGGGGTCTGCTCTCCTATCTCTCTGCCTTTGTGATTCTCTCAGAATCAGAAAGCCAGCTTCACTCCTGTTTCTGGAGTGTCTGCCTTTGGCAGTCAGGAGTGTGCACAGTGGTCAGAGCAGAGGGGTGGCCCCTGGTGTCCAGCAGCAGCCCTGTCCACTCCAGTCTGGTGCTGAGTCACGAGAATTCCTTGAAAGCCGGGGAGCCATCTGGTGTCCATCTCTGCAGTCAGAGCACTCTGGGAGGACGGACGGTGTTTGGCCTCAAGTTCAGGGGCTGGATGCACAGGGCGTGTGAGGAAAAGGGAGGTTCCACCGCATGGCAGCTCTGCACCAGCTCCCATGGGCCTGCCCTCTAGGGAATGCTGAGGAGGGAGGACTGGTGGGCAGTGCTAGAATGGGTTGGGATACAGAGAACAGAGTCCATGTTTTCCAAAGCCTGAGAGAGACTGTCAGTGTCCCCTCTTCTTCTGTCCTATTGGAGTCAGCCCTGCCCTTTCTCCCGAGTGACCTGCTGGCTGGGAGATGGGTGGAGGAGTCTGGGTGAAAATAGCTCTATGCAGAGGGTTGTGGGGGGAGGGGGGTCTGTGTCCGGCTGCGGTTCAGAGTCCTTGGCTTCCCCAGAATATCCCCCCACACCCCACAAGTATGCATGAAGGCCAGCATTTACCAGAGTCCTCTGGGACGAGGACTTCTGTGGAAATTCCCATGTGTCCTGTGGAAGAGAACGGCTGTGTGTGCTCCAGGGAGGACCCTCCCGGGCCACGTGCTCACACACACAGAGGGACAGTCATGGCAGTTGTGCCCCCTTGCTGCCCAGTGCCCACTGTGTGTCACTGTGAGCCTCTCACGCCCGTGTCCCCTGGACAGATGGGAGACGGGACCCCCAAGCTCTCTGACTGGGCACGTGACTCCCCAGGAAGAGGGGTGGCAGCTGACATGCTGGCCTCGGCGGTCCAGCAGGGGGTGGGGGGCTCCACCAGCAGCTCTTCCCACCAGGGGCCCTGGGTCCCAGGTCCAGCACCCCCCCCCCACTCACCCTGGGGCGTGAGAATGAGGAGGGCCTCCCTAGAGAGTGGCCACAACTCCTGACCCTCAGTCTAAATAGCTGACCCCCCAGGCCACCGCTGATCCCAGACTCTGAGTTCCGGCCAGAGCTGGTTCCCACTCTGCTGCTGCATGGTCACTGGGTGCCCTGCATTCTGGGTGCCCCCTGAGCCCCACATCCTTGCCCAGTGTGCAGGAAGAAGTGGGGGCCTCTGAGGGCCTTGGAGGGGACCTGCCCTCACCCATCCAGTGGGCTCCTGCAACAACCTCCCCTTTGCCAGCAGAATGACTTCTTTCTCCTTCCTTCCTCTCTCTCCCACCCTCCCTCTCTCATTCTCTCTCTCTCTCTCTCCTACTGGGACTTGGTGCCGGCTCTATGAACGTGGTGCTCCCAGTGGCCATACTTCTTCTTCTTCTTCCTCTCTTTCTACTCTATTTAATAGAGACAAAGAAATTAGACAGAGAGACACCTACAGCCCTGCTACGCCAGTCATGAAGCTTCCCCCGCAGGTGGGGACTGAGGTCTTGAACCTGGGTCCTTGTGTGTGGTGATGAGTGCACTCAGCCAGGAGCACACTTGTGAAAATGCATTTCTCTACCTGCAAGGCTGGGCCTGGCCTGGGAAACTGTATTCCAACAAGCTCCTGAGAGAGTCCAGAGGAACTGGCCTTAGCACCCCAGAAAGAGCAAGTGTCCCCAGAACTGTGGGCCAGAGCCCCCACATGCCTCTCACTTCTCAGAGACCCAGAGGTTGATTCATCAATGGGAGGAGGGGAGTGAAGGGGAGGGGAGAGGAAAGGTGAGGGGAGGAAAGGAGAGGAGGGGAGAGAAGGGGAGAGGAGGAGAGAGGAGAAGAGAAGAGAAGAGAAGAGAAGAGAAGAGAAGAGAAGAGAAGAGAGAGATGGAGGATGGGGAGAGGAGAGAGAGGGGAGAGAAGGGGAGAGAAAGGGGAGAGGAGAGGAAAGGAGGAGGGGAGGGGAGGGGAAGAGAGGAAAGGAGGGGGAGAGTAGAGAAGAAAAAAGGAGAGGAAAGGAAAGGAGAGGAGAGGAAAGGAAAGGAGAGGAGAGGAGAGGAGAGGAAAAGAGAGGAAAGGAGGGGAGAGGAGAGTGGCTTGATCAAGGCTGGAGATACAGGGGTTAGAACTTCCTGTCCCGGGGAAAGGCGGGCAGCCCTCAACTCCCTTCTCTCTGCCAGGCTCACACCCCCCAATTGCCCCCTTCACGCTGCCCCTGACCTTATGCTCCAGAGAACAGCACCCTCCAGATGGCCCTTGTCACCTCAGTCTGCTGGGTTCATTCCCATTCATCTCAGACCTTCAGCACCCCAGGACTGAGACAGGCACCCCTCCTGGCTTCTGGGCAGCATAACCTTCAGCTGCCTCCCCTGCCAGGCAGCCATGTTCAGAAGCACAGCACCCACCCCCACCCCCTTCTACTTCCCAGGTGTCTGGCTAAGTGCCTTGCAGTGTCAGAAGCCCATTTTGAACTAAAGCTGGCAGTACCTCCTCTCAGAGCTCTGGGCAGATTCCAGCCCTCTCCAGAGGGAAGGTTTCTTTTTTTAAACAGTGGGATTTCCGCCTGCTTCCTTCTTGGTTCCTGGGCTTCAGATGGAACCTGGAATGAATAGCACTGCCTTTTCGGGTCTTTCAGCGGGGTTAACCCAGGACAGCTGTGGGGGAGGCCCCTCTCAGCACCCTGGATAGGGAGAAGGCAGAGCCCTGGGGACCAGCCACGTGCCACACAGGGTGGAGAGGAACTCAAGGAACCTACACTAAGTCCTCAGATCAGCAAAGCTTAAGTCTGCAATTGAGATGGTGTGTGTGGGGTTGTAATGGTGCTGAAAGAGGAGAGACCCCATAGCCCTGCCCACCCTCCATGCGGTTTCCTGGGTGCTATTCAGGGAGCTCCCACATAGTGCCAGGAATCGAACCCAGGGTCTTAGGTAGGGCAATGTATAGTCTGTTCATCCCCAAGTCAAGTGCCTTGCCGTGACTCTTCTGTTCCCATCCACCCCGAGTCACAGAGCCAACTGCCGGCTGCTATACAGAGCGGCCCAGTGAAGGCTCTGAGTTGGGACAGATGGCAGCCGTGTGGGGACAGGCTCCTTCTGCCCTTGCACACTTCTTGGCGTCACCGAGCACAGACGACACCTGGTGGCAGGCAAGGAGCATCTGCTGCCTGTGACATTGCTCTGAGTACCTGACCTCGTTTGGACCCTCAGAGACTTTGTGAAGCTCTGTCACTGTCCTGTGTCAGGGACAAAGTCCTCAGGGCCATGCCGGTGAACATGGGTGCACCCAGGGTTTACACCAGACCGGCTTCCCAGTTCCCTCTTCCTCAACCTCTGTCCAGGGGGCCCTAGGGTGTGAAAGGCTTGGAGACACCTGGACGTCGGTGCCCCCACCCCTGGGACATACCCCCTGGGCTGGTCCTAGAACCTGGGCTGCTGACCGCTGCCACCACTGTCACTGCTGGGACACGAGAGTCACCTGGAAATGCCCACGCTGACTCCCTGCACTGCAAGGTGACCCTCCCTCCCCTAAGCCCTGGCGTCGTCCATGCTGGGTGACACGCCTTATCCAAATGTGCCCCACTGCTGCCCCTACCATCCTGAGCCCCACAGAACCACACCATGTAAAGGAGGCCCTGACTGTGCTCGTGTGGTGAGGGGGGCTGGGGTGGCTTGCAGGTGGAGACAGACTGGGCACCACCCAGTGCACCACGCACAGCAACCACAGAGCCCCATGGAGGGTAGACAGGGCTGTGGGGTCTCTCCTCTCTCAGCACCATGCACAGCACCCAGGGAGCCCCATGGAGGGTGGGCAGGGTTGTGGGGTATCTCCTCTCTCAGCACCATGCACAGCACCCAGGGAGCCCCATGGAGGGTGGGCAGGGCTGTGGGGTCTCTCCTCTCTCAGCACCATGCACAGCACCCAGGGAGCCCCATGGAGGGTGGGCAGGGTTGTGGGGTCTCTCCTGTCTCAGCACCATGCACAGCACCCAGGGAGCCCCATGGAGGGTGGGCAGGGTTGTGGGGTCTCTCCTGTCTCAGCACCATGCACAGCACCCAGGGAGCCCCATGGAGGGTGGGCAGGGCTGTGGGGTCTCTCCTGTCTCAGCACCATGCACAGCACCCAGGGAGCCCCATGGAGGGTGGGCAGGGCTGTGGGGTCTCTCCTGTCTCAGCACCATGCACAGCACCCAGGGAGCCCCATGGAGGGTGGGCAGGGCTGTGGGGTCTCTCCTGTCTCAGCACCATGCACAGCACCCAGGGAGCCCCATGGAGGGTGGGCAGGGCTGTGGGGTCTCTCCTCTCTCAGCACCATGCACAGCACCCAGGGAGCCCCATGGAGAGTGGGCAGGGCTGTGGGGTCTCTCCTCTCTCAGCACCATGCACAGCACCCAGGGAGCCCCATGGAGGGTAGGCAGGGCTGTGGGGTCTCTCCTGTCTCAGCACCATGCACAGCACCCAGGGAGCCCCATGGAGGGTGGGCAGGGCTGTGGGGTCTCTCCTGTCTCAGCACCATGCACAGCACCCAGGGAGCCCCATGAAGGGTGGACAGGGCTGTGGGGTCTCTCCTCTCTCAGCACCATGGACAGCACCCAGGGAGCCCCAAGGAGGGTGGGCAGGGCTGTGGGGTCTCTCCTCTCTCAGCACCATGCACAGCACCCAGGGAGCCCCATGGAGGGTGGGCAGGGCTGTGGGGTCTCTCCTCTCTCAGCACCATGCACAGCACCCAGGGAGCCCCATGGAGGGTGGGCAGGGCTGTGGGGTCTCTCCTCTCTCAGCACCATGCACAGCACCCAGGGAGCCCATGGAGGGTGGGCAGGGCTGTGGAGTCTCTCCTGTCTCAGCACCATGCACAGCACCCAGGGAGCCCATGGAGGGTGGGCAGGGCTGTGGGGTCTCTCCTCTCTCAGCACCATGCACAGCACCCAGGGAGCCCCATGGAGGGTGGGGCAGGGCTGTGGGGTCTCTCCTCTCTCAGCACCATGCACAGCACCCAGGGAGCCCCATGGAGGGTGGGGCAGGGCTGTGGGGTCTCTCCTCTTCAGCACCATGCACAGCACCCAGGGAGCCACATGGAGGGTGGGCAGGGCTGTGGGGTCTCTCCTCTTCAGCACCATGCACAGCACCCAGGGAGCCACATGGAGGGTGGGCAGGGCTGTGGGGTCTCTCCTCTCTCAGCACCATGCACAGCACCCAGGGAGCCCCATGGAGGGTGGGCAGGGCTGTGGGTCTCTCCTCTCTCAGCACCATGCACAGCACCCAGGGAGCCCATGCAGGGCGGGCAGGCTGTGGGGTCTCTCCTCTCTCAGCACCATGCACAGCACCCAGGGAGTCCCATGGAGGGTGGGCAGGGCTGTGGGGTCTCTCCTCTCTCAGCACCATGCACAGCACCCACGGAGCCCCATGCAGGGCGGGCAGGCTGTGGGGTCTCTCCTCTCTCAGCACCATGTACAGCACCCAGGGAGCCCCATGGAGGGCGGGCAGGGCTGTGGGTCTCTCCTCTCTCAGCACCATGCACAGCACCCAGGGAGCCCCATGGAGGGTGGGCAGGGCTGTGGGTCTCTCCTCTCTCAGCACCATGCACAACACCCAGGGAGCCCCATGGAGGGCGGGCAGGGCTGTGGGGTCTCTTCTCTCTCAGCACCATGCACAGCACCCAGGGAGCCCATGCAGGGCGGGCAGGCTGTGGGGGTCTATCTGTCCCCCTCTTTCCTTCTCCTTCTCTGACTATACAGAGTAATAATTTAGTTTTGAGAGGCCACTTGACCATATCGCATATGCACAAGGCCTAGCACCACTTTAAAACAACAAAGAGAGGGGCAGGAAGTAGCATAATGTTATATAAAAGACTCTCCTGCCTGAGGCTCTGAAGACCCAGGTTCAATCCCCAGCACCACCATCAGCCAGAGCTGTGCAGGAATCTGGTCTCTCTCTTTCTCATTAAAAATAAATAAATAGGGAGTCGGGCGGTAGCGCAGCGAGTTAAGCGCAGATGGCACAAAGTGCAAGGACCGGTATAAGACTCCCGGTTTGAGCCCCGGCTCCCCACCTGCGGGCGAGACACATCACAAATGGTGAAGCAGGTCTGCAGGTGTCTGTCTTTCTCTCCTCCTCTCTGTCTTTCCCTCCACTCTCTATTTCTCTCTGTCCTATCCAACAACGAGAACATCATCAACAACAATAATAACTACAATAATAAAACACCAAGGGCAACAAAAGAGAATAAATAAATATTTTTAAAAAGCTTGTTAATAAATAAAAATAAATAAACAAATAAGTAAAGAACAAAGATGGAAGGAATGAGAGAAAGCAGGTAGAAGGGAGGGAGGGAGGGAGAGAGGGAGGAAGGGAAGATGAGACGAAAGAAGAGAGCAGAGCCTTTGGTTCCCAAGGTGACCAGAAATGCAGAGGAAGCCTGGCTGTGGAGGTCCTGGGGCTCCTGCCAGGGAGCAGGACCTCCCTGGATGCCTGGAGCCCACAGGAGCCCACAGGAGCCCACAGGAGCCCACAGGAGCCCACAGGAGTCCTCTGCTGCTGCCCGCAGGGCCCATGGCTCTGGACACTTGCTTCCCTTTCACCTGCTTCCCTTCAACGAGAACTTCAAAGGGTCCCAGGGAGCAGCAAGATCTCAGCAGGGAGCCCCCTGGCTTAGAGTCCAATCCAGCTGTGGAGCCTGGAGTCAGCACTGAGGGGCCTGTGCCCAGTACCCAGGGACAGCCATGTCACCACTCAACAGGGGCAGGGGGTGAATGCCCAGCACCACCTGTGTGTGTCACACTTAGGGGCCTGGTGGCCCAGTGGGCAGGGCTGGAAAGGTCTCCACTCAAAGCTTAGTTCAGCTGAAGGCACCCTATGACCTTGGATGGGGGGGGGTCACCTTGCCTTCCCAACATTATGCTTCCTGGTCCTTATCTGTCTGTCTGTCTGTCTCTGCAGTGTTCACGGAACCCTAGGACTTTCCTTTCCGAGGGTCACTGGGCGACGGGTCACCTTCTGCACCTGTGCCCGGTGTAAGGTGACCCTGCTCCTGGCTCTGACTCAGTCACATGGATGGACTGCATTGGGTGGGGACGTGAGACTGGAAGCGGAACAGCACAGTGGTTCTGAAAAAGACTCTCCTGCCTGAGGCTCTGTTGTCCCAGGTTCAATCCTTAGCACCACCATCAGCCAGAGCTGAGCTGGGCTCTGGTGTCTCTCTCTCTCTGCATCTTTCTCTCTCTCATTAAAATAAATAAACATATGTTAAAGGGAAGCATGACAGAGGGGTCGTGAGAACCCCCACACGCTCTCTTAAGGAGCCAGAGTCATGCCACATGCTGCAGACACAAATGAGCTGCCCTCAGTGAACTCCTTGCCCCAGAATGCTTCACTCCTGAGTCATCTTTGCCCCAGAGAGTTACAGCCCTTCCACCCAGTGACCCGGCTGGCCTGTGTGACATCACCATCCCCCAGTGATGTCCCCTCCAGCCTCTCCACTCTCTGCCCCAGTCCTGCCTACCCAGTATCCATCACCACTGCCCAGAGACCGTCTGTCCCCTCTCAGCTGGGCCCTCCCTTCCTCCCACAGTCAACATCTCCCATCTTGGTTTCCTTTCTTTTTCTCTTTTAAAAATATTTTATTTATTGGACAGAGACAGAAAGAAATTGAGAGAGGGGAGTGGGAGATAGAGACAGAGGTAGATAGATACCTGCAGCCCTGTGTCACCACTTTTGAGGCTTCCCTCTGCAGGTGGGGACCAGTGGCTTGAACCCAGGCTCCTGTGCATTGTAGCATGTGTGCTCAAGCAGGGGTGCCACTGCCCAGCTCCTTCTTTCTTTTCTAATTGAATTCTTTTTTTTTTTTTTGCCTCCAGGGTTATTGCTGGGGCTCAGTGACAGCACTATGAATCCACTGCTCCTGGTGGCCATTTTTCTTTTTCTATTTTATTCCATAAGACAGGAAGAAATTGAGAGGGGAGAGGGGAGAGGGGAGAGAGAGAGAGGGAGAGACAGAGAGACCCCTGTAGCCCTGCTTCACTGCTCATGAAGTCTCCCCGCTATAGTTGGAAAGCGGGGGTTTGAACCTGGGTCCTTGTGCTTGGCAACAGAGTGCGCCACCTCCTGGCCTCCTGCTCCTGAAGCTTTCATTCTGAGAAGAGGGGTGAGGGTAAGAACACCTCACCAGAGACTCCTCAGTGCCCCGACTTTGCCACGTGGCTGGGGCCTTGCACTCAGGCTGAGCTCTGCTGGGTGGGTTGTCTGTCCAGCCCAGCTCTGAGACAGGGACGGAGACATCAAACGTAGGCCTTCTGGCTTCTCTGCTGCAGCTCTGAGTGAGCTGCCCTCTGTGAACGTCTTGTCCCTGGAATGCTGCACTCCTCAGTCATCTTCGCCGGAGAGTTGCAGCCCTTGCACCCAGTGACCCTGCAGGCCTGTGCTGGCACCGGACCCTAGTGATGTCCCCTCCCAACCTCTGCCCCGCACCTGGAGTTCACCTGGTCCAGCTTCTGCTCCCCACGTGGAGGAGTGTCCAGAGCCCAGCACCGTGGCCCCAGGATGGGGAATGGTGGGGAAGCGAGTTCCCTTGAGTGCTCCATGCTGCAGATCAGAGTCAGTACTGGTGCTTAGTTCTCCTGCTGTCTTGTTTTTGTCTCCACTCTCAGTGGGTCCGGGACTCCACCGGGGCCTGGGAGTGCTCCCCACTGAGAAGCAGGAGGAATCCAGAGTTGTTAATGAAACCTCCAGGGCTTCCCCCCCATCCACAGCCTGCCCTGAAGAGTGCTCAGTGAGCCCCTGACAAACTTGGATCCAGTCCATGGTACTCTGGGCTCAGTGCTGCTGTTCCTCCTTTCAGAAAGAGAAAGAGCATTTTTATGAGTCACCAAGAGCCAGATACAGCTGCCTGGGGCAGGGGGCACTGGTGGCCATCACCGCACCCCTGGGTCCTGGAATCTGTCTGGTCTGGGAGGCAGCTCAGGGGTAGAACCTGCAAGTGTGTGGTCCTGGGCTCAATCCCTTGTACTGTGTGTTACAGAGTGCCACTCCTGTCCTCTCTCTGGTAAATCAACAAATGCCAAAGTTAGAAGCATCAGGCTGGGGTCTTCTGGGCTGGACAGCAGGGACTCAGATCTAAGGGCTTGCAAGGACAGAGCCTGGCTGCTCACAAGGGCTTGCAGAATCTGCCCAGGAGCCAGGAAGTGGCTTGACCTCAGTGACGGGTGACAGTGATCCTTCAGCCCTGAGCTGACCGGGGGCAGGACCAGCACCCACACCCCACAGAGCCAGATAGGGCAGCAAGGTGACCAGCAGCAGAGCTGAGGAGGCTGGACTAGCTGCAGGTGCTGGGAAAGACTCAGTGATGCTGGGGCTGGGCGTGGGGGTGAGGGGGCAGCTGCTGGGGCCAGTTCTCTCCTGCAGGTGGGGACAAGGAGCAGGAGCAGGAGGAGCAGGAGGGGGCTGAGGCTCAGACTGGAAGGCCCACCAGCCCCTGAATGGGCTGAGCTCAGAAGCCCTCCCACCCCAAGTCATGTCAAGTACCCCCTCAAGGTGCTTCTGGGCCAGTTGGCAGTGTGGAGCAGAGCAGGGGCGAGCGGAGCCAGAGACAGCCCAACATGTCTGGGTTTGAACCCCAGCACCACAGACAACACTGGTGGGGAGGAGGAGGTCCATGAACAGTATGTGGTGTTGTGATGTCTCTATTTCTCTTCTCTATCCCCCCTTTTTCTTATTTATTTTTATTATGTTTTTTCCTTCAGGTTATCACTGGGCTCGGCGCCTGCACTATGAATCCACTGCTCCTGGCGGCCATTTTTTTCATTTGATTGGACAGGTTGAGAGAAATTGAGAGGGGAGGGGGAGATAGAGAGGGAAAGAGGCAGAGAGACACCTGCGGCCCTGCTTCACGCCTCTAGAAGCCCCCCCTGCAGGTGTGGATGGGGAGGTTGAACCCGGGTCATTATGCACTATGACATGTGTGCTCTACCCACTCCTGCTCTCTCTCTCTCTCTGAAAGACTGGCCTGGGGAGTTTGCTGAGTGGAGGTGTTAAGTGTGCTTGAGAGGCCTTGGTGCTACATGAAAAATAAATAAACTGATGCCCACAATTAATATAAATTCAAATTTAAAAGCCCCAATGGGACTCTTAGCAAGATGAGTCTCAGTTTCTTGGGAAAAGCAACTGCTTGCCCTAACTAACATGTTGATCTAATCAGTCTGGGTGGCTGCCAGCACTGCTCTCCTCGTCCTGCCCAGTGGCCCCAGGAGCTCATCTGAGACCCCTGTCATTCCTGTCACCCCATCAGGGGTAGGGAAGGACCCACTCACACCCACTAGGGACACAGAAAGGCTGGAGCCCTGGACCCAGAAGCTGGGGTTGGGACCTTGGCTTTTTTCCCTAAAATGAATTGTCTTATGACTCATCAATCCCACTCTTAGGCCTTTATCCAGTGGTCACTCAAACACTAATTAGAAGGAACACACGCAGCCCTGTGTTCATAGCTTTATTGGTCACAATCGCCAGAGAGTGGACGCAGTCTAAATGCCCATCAGCAGGTGACTGGCTGGAGAAGTCATGGGACATAGACTCCATGGAATACTACTCTGCCATCAAAAAGATGAGATTGTGTCCTTTGGGATAAAATGGATGGAGCTGGTGGTGATAATGCTTAGTGAGATAAGTAAAGAGACGAGAGACAGCTACCAGATGGCTTCATGCATATGTGGGATCTAGAGATCTGATGAACTTGCCAATATATACACATAGACATAGACATAGACATAGACATAGACATAGACATAGACATAGACATAGACATAGACATAGACATAGACTTACACTTACACATACACATACACATACACTTACACTTACACTTACACATACACATACACATACACATACACTTACACTTACACATACACATACACATACACATACACTTACACATACACATACACATACACTTACACATACACATACACATACACTTACACTTACACATACACATACACTTACACATACACTTACACATACACATACACATACACATACACTTACACATACACATACACTTACACATACACTTACACATACACATACACATACACTTACACATACACATACACTTACATATACACATACACTTACACATACACTTACACATACACATACACTTACACATACACTTACACTTACACATACACATACACATACACTTACACTTACACATACACATACACATACACATACACTTACACTTACACATACACATACACATACACTTACACATACACATACACATACACATACACTTACACATACACATACACTTACACATACACATACACTTACACTTACACATACACATACACATACACTTACACTTACACATACACATACACTTACACATACACATACACATACACTTACACATACACATACACATACACTTACACATACACATACACTTACACATACACTTACACATACACATACACATACACTTACAAATACACATACACTTACACATACACATACACATACACTTACACATACACATACACTTACACATACACATACACATACACATACACTTACACATACACTTACACTTACACATACACTTACACATACACATACATACACTTACACTTACACATACACATACACATACACTTACACATACACTTACACATACACATACACTTACACATACACTTACACTTACACATACACATACACTTACACATACACATACACATACACATACACATACACTTACACTTACACATACACTTACACATACACATACACATACACTTACACATGCACATGCACATGCACATGCACATGCACATACACATACACATACACATACACATACACATATCCAAGCAAAACAGACACAAGCAAACTGCAAGGCTTATAAGAACTCCGGTGGTTATCTTTGGGTGGTGAGAGGGTGGGGACATGGAACTCTGGTGGTAGGTATGGTGTGGAACTAGACTGTGTCTTCTTACAGCCATGTAACCTACTGTGAATCATAAAATAAAAAATAGGAAGAAAGAAAGAAAGAAAGAAAGAAAGAAAGAAAGAAAGGAAGGAAGAAAATGAAGTTCAACCTGTACCTTCCATGGGCATGCTGAAGGAAGGTTAGAGAGTGATGGGGCAGTGGGGACTGTGCCGTCTTGTGACAGAGAGACCTGGGAGCCTTGCTACCCTGACTTGCATCACAGGGAGACACTGACCCACCCCAAGTGCTGTGGTGCAGGAGAGAGAGAGATGAGGGAACTGGGAATGTGTCTGGTGCTTCCTTCACGAAAGCCCGAGGGAGATTCTGGTGGACAGTCTGACCACATCCTGGGGGGCAGGGTGAGGGGCGGGGCGGGAGGTGCTCCCCTTGGCATCTGAGGATCCCGCCCAGTCTGATGACTCTCAGAGGGGAAGCCTTCTGACCTTCTGGGCACAGCGACGCCACAGTCCAGCCCTCGCTCCTTCGTCGGGGCAGCAGAGGTTGCTCCCTGTTTGCAGCTGAGGCCGCCAGCAGGTCTGAGGGGCTCATTCCCTCCACCCTGGGCTGGGTCCCTTCACCTGGCACCCGGCTCTCTTCTCCCTCCACACCCCAGCAGGCAGGGCGCTGCCACAGTGCACCCCACACCCGGGGGAGCCTGCCCCTCGATTTTGGAAACTTCCACCGTGGAAGGAACAGTGATCAGCTGCCTGCTTCCACCCTGCCCTGCAGCTGGAACCCACCCACTAGAGCCTGGCGGGAGCTCCACCAAACTCCAGGACAACACCAGGACAACACCCATCTTGCATAACCTCTTCCAGAGAAGCAGGAGGGATGCTGGCCAGTTGGCCGGCACAGGCTCCATTCAGAGGGCAGACCAGCGCCCACCGGCTGGGGCCTTCCCCACACCTGCCCCGGAGCGCTCACAACACAGAGACCCTTAGAAACATGGGGGTTTCTACCTGACATGCCACCCTCGGTGTCTGTTAGTCACTCTGCTAACTGGAAGCCATGTTCTACCAACCTGAGTAATTCAAAGGGAAAACCCATGTGGTCCTCTGAGCTGACACCGAGAGAAACATCTGTTAGAAACTCCACTTGCATTTATGACGAAAAAGAAAGGAAGCACTTGGCACACATGGAATAGAAAAGAATTTCCCTGATCTGATAAAGTTATCTGCAAAGCCTCGAGTGTTCAGCAGGCTTGACTTCAGAGAGGTCAGCTCCCTCTTTTGCCACTAGGCTGCCAGAGGCCAGCAGCTTCCAGCCACCGGAGCCCGTCCTTAGCTGGTGAGGGGGAGAAGAGAGAGAAGGGGAACACCCTACGGACAGACTGCTTCTGCGCTCGTTGTAACTACGCAGGGTGCTTCAAAAGAATCCGTGCAGTGAGAGCTGCACATTCTTTCAGTATACAGAGTCAGTCTGCAAAGTGCAGGGACCCTTTTTCCAAATGGCAGCCCTCAAAAGTCTTTAAAAAACAGTATGATTACCACTCACATTAGCATGCAAACTATCAAGTTACCAGGAATATATTCAACCAAAGACATGAAAGACTGGGCTGGGGAGATGGCATGATGGTTCTGCAAAAGACTCTCCTGCCTGAGGCTCTGAATTCCCAGGTTCAATCCCCAGCACCGCCATCAGACAGAGCTGAGCAGGACTCTGGGCTTTGTCTCTCTTTCTCTGTTTTTTTTTTTTTCCTTTTCTTTTCTTTCTTTCTTCCTTCCTTCCTTTCTTTCTTTCTTTTTTTCTGCCTTTCTTTCTTTCTTTTTTCTTTCTTTCTTTTTTGCCTTAATGGTTATCTCTGGGGCTCAGTGCCAGCACTATGAATCCACTGTTCCTGGTGGCCATTTTTTCATTTTATTGGATGAGACAGAGAAAATTGAGAGAGGAGGGGGAGATAGAGAGACACCTGCAGACCTGCTCCACCACACCTGCACACCTGCTCCTGCAGGTGGGGGAGCTGGGGGCTCGAACCTGAGTCCTTGGGTCTTTGAGCTTAGTGCTATGTGTGCTGAACTGGGTGTGCCACCACCCACCTCCTCTATCTCTCTCTCTTAAAATAAAGTAAATGAAATATTTTTAAAAATAAAAGATATGAAAGATCACCAAGCACAAAATCAGGAAACACCTGCAGCCCTGCTTCCCCTACAGGTGGGGACTGGGGACTTGAACCTGGATCCTTGCGAATGGTAACACGTACACTCAACCAGTTGCTTTGCTTCCCGCCTCCCTAGACACAGTATTGCCGAGTGATGATGGGTGTGTACTGTCAAAAGTGGCTCTGTGGAGTCAGAGTCTACACGGCGGAGAATGAAGGAGCAGTCACCATGGAACCCATTCTAGAACCGACAACCAGCCAACCAGCGGGGCCTCTGACCCTCCTCGCCCGTGAATCAGGGCCCAGTGTCTCCCTGGTTATGTGCAGACACTTTGTCCAGTGAAGCTTCAGTATTTCTGCAATCTATCTTGGAGATCTTCACAATTTATTTCTAGAGAGAGAGGAGAGAGAGATGGGAGAGAAAGGAGGGGGGAGTAGAGAAGGGAGAGAGAAGAGAGAGGAGAAAGAGGAGAGAGAGAGAGAGGGGAGAGAGGAGGGGGGAGAGGAAAGGAGAAAGAGAGTGGAGAGGGGAGAGAGACGGAGAGAGAGAGAGAGACAGACCAGACCACCACTCCAGGATCTGTGGTACTGGGAATTGAATGAGTGTCACACAGGTAAGGACTGCACTCTACCTGAGGAGCCAAGCCCTGGCTGCAGAGCTGTTCCTGGGCCTGGCGTCCTTGCTGGTGGACCCCCACCTCCCCCATCAGGCCCACCGAGCCTGGTGTCTGCACTGGGATCCTCACCCAAGGTCTAGCTGAGTGTTTGCGTTCCTGTATCACTTTTTTTAAAAATTCTATTATTTTTATTTGTTTATTGAATAGAGCCAGAAATCTAGAGAGAAGGGGAGATAGAGAGGGAGAGAGACAGAGAGACACCTGCAGCACTGCATCACCACTCAAAAGCTTCCCCTCTGCGGGTGGGGATCAGGGGCTTGAACCCGGGTCCTTGTGCACTGTAACATGTGCCTCAACCAAGGCCACCACCGCCAGGCCCCTCCTGTACCATATCCTCATTCAGGCCTCACAGCTACGTGCTAACTGGCCCCATTTCTCAGATGAGAGAACCAAGGCTCCATCACCAAGCAACACGGCAGCCCCCTGCCCACCCCCCCATCATATCTCCACAACCCCCACCCCCACCCCGGTCTGTTACCTGAGCCATGAAAACCCCAAGGCCAAGAGCACAGGCTCCCAATCTACGGAGGGCCGCCAAAAATCACATTCTAACAAGCTGTCAGCCAGAGCTGCACCGTGGCTCCCTGGGGGTGCCTTCCTCACCCCTGCACCCGCCCTCTTGGGGGGAGGGAGGGCGGGAAGTTTGTACCACCTCTCTGCACCCAAGCTGCTGGGGCGGGGTGCTGGATCCCGCCCATGTGATGTGGTGCGTCCTCACTGGAGACTGGCAGCAGGAAGATGAATGGGAGAGAGGGAGAGAGGGAGAGAGGGAGGGAGAGGAGGGAGAGGAAGGAGAGCAGGAGAGGAGGGAGAGGCTGTCCCTGCTTCCCAGCATCAGCACCATTGTTCCCAGGGAGCCTCTGCCACCCTTAATGGCAGGAGTGAGTCACTTATCCGTGAGGGGGGGACTGTGCTCTGACCGCGGGTGGGCAGGACGGATGCAGGGTGGAGGATGCAGGGTAGAGGTGGCTCGACGCTGAGAGCAGGGTGGCAGGTGACCCTGTCCCAGGTACATACACGGCAAGCAAGTGCAGAGGGTGAACGCCTGGGCAGTGTGACAGTGACACTGGCCATCCCAGTCCCCTGTTCTCACACCACCTGCTTCCCCCAGCCCCCCACAGTGCCCCCAGCCCCCCACCACGCCCCAGCCCCCCCACCGTGCCCCCAGCCCCCACCATACCCTTAGCTCCCCCACCATGCTGCCAGCCCCCCACAGTGCCCCCAGCCCCCCTCCACAAAGCCAGCCCCTGCCAACTCTGCAGCCTGGGCTCCCTGGGGAGCAGACACCCGGAAGGAAGTCAGGTGAAGGGACATTCCTCTGATGTTCAGGTCCAGGGGCCAGGCTTGGGGCTCAGCTCTGGGCTTGGGGTTGTTTGTCTTTCCGTCTCTTTCTTCTTTAAGAGGAAAACAATGTCCAAGGGGTCTTCAGCAGGGGCGCAGATGCATCCCCCCCCAACATGTGAGGGGTCAGTTCCCAGGCTGTGGGCATTGCAGCCGTGGGTGGGCCACAAGGAAGGGACAAACGCCCGGGGAGCCCCAGCTTGTCCCGGAGGACCTGAGACAAGCAGCCCTGAAGGAAGATGGTGGGGTGTCTTTCTCCTGCACCAAGCACTGGGGCTCGTGCAGGCAGCCCGAGGGTCACAATGCGGCCACAGTGCAAGTCTGCCAGAAGTTTAGACGCGTCCGCCGGTCTGGCACCCACATGATCTATCACAGAAATGATCCTCCTTCACAGCCTGGCCTGGCACCCTGGGGACACAGCTGGACAGGCTGCCTTGCCTGCTGCACCTTACTCAGGACAGGGACACTTACAGAATGGGGGTGGGGGGCCCTGGAAGCCAGAAGGCTGTTGGCTCTCTCACTCCAGCAGCCCCCCTTCCCTTCTTGACTTCTCTCAGTCTGTCTCAAAAGTAAATAAGAGTAAAATCAAATTCTGTGCCCAGCAGGGATGTACAGTTTTCAAAGTCTGTTAAGCAGCCTGGTTTTAAGCCCTTGTGTTTGTCATCTTGCTGGTCCCTCCATCAGCTGTTGAGGGCAGTGTGTCAGGGTTCAGAGGGCTGCGGGTGCATGGATAAACCAAGGGACCAGGGACACAGCTGCTTGGTCCACACAGGGCTGAGTGCCTGGGACTGGGAGCCCGAGGCTGGGAGGGGAGCCAGTCCCTTCAGCCAGCTTCTGAGATCGCAACCCCCCTCCCCCCCGCCCCTTCCACAACTTTGTTGTGGAGAGAAGAGCGTCCACCGGGAGGAAGTTCAAACCCCAGTCTTTCCTCCTTTGGTGGCCAGGAGGGCCCCTCCCAGCCCAAGACTGACCGCTCCCTGACGCAGCCCTGAACTCACAGCCACGGGGCTCCACCTGCCGTGAGGGACTCTACTCTGTCTGTGGGCCCTGGATCTGGTGCCAGGCTCCCTGAGTGAAGCCCCTGTCCCAGGGGACCCTGCCAGACGCCAGCAGCACTTGCTTCCCTCGCCTGTCAGAGCACTGGTGGCAAGCGAGGGGCTGGGGGGGTGCCAGACAAGAGAGCTGGGCAGGGTATGGAGGCCTAGCACTCAGTCACGGAAGGAGGGACTCAGAGCAGGGTGCCCAGCACCCAGTCACACAGGCAGAATGGACTCAGAGCAAGGGGCCCAGTACCCAACACAGGCAGGAGGGACTCAGAACAGGGGGCCCAGCACCCAGTCACAGGCAGGAGGGACTCAGAGCAGGGGGCCTGGTACCCAACACAGGCAAGAGGGACTCAGAGAAGGGGGCCATGGAGACTGTCATGGAGACTGTCATGGAGACAGTCAGAGAAGATGGGTGTGACCCCCTCCACCCTAAAAGCTGGGCTACCTCAGGCAAGTTACTCAGCCTCTCTGAGCCTTGGTCACTAAGTTCATCTGGTTGCTAAGACCAGCGCTCCTGGCACCCACTTTTCAGGCTGGGTGAGAACTGGGCAGGGTGATGCACCCATGACCCCACCACCACCACTTACGCCTGCCAAGTGTGGAGCACTCAGGACTGTGCCCACCAAGCCCCAGGCCCCCTGTGTGTGCTGTGGTGACTCACCCCAGCTGTGCCCCAGGTCAGGAACCCTTGTCCTCTCAGGCTGTGCCCTCAGGCTGGGAGTGGTGGTGGTGCTACCTCGAACAGAACCACTAGGGTGGGGGCTCCTCCTTGGGGGGGGGACAGCTGCCTCCAGAGTCTGCTGTCAACTTCCTCGGCTGCTTCCAGAAAGATCCCGGCAGCTGGCAGACTCTGGTTCCCTCTGCCCTGGTCTGACAGCGCTGTCCGGGTCCCTGTGCCCACGCTCCTGCTCTAACCGGGTCCCCAAGGGTGCTCCCAGTTCACGGAGGGAGGGGAGCCCTGAGAGGGGCCTGGGTACCCCAGGGTGCTGTGCGCACTCTGGGGGCTAAGCGCTGCCCCTGCTGGGCATCAAACTGTACCCTGGTTTTGCTGGCTGGGGCACCCCTGGGTGCTGCTGCCCTGCGCCCGGGGCTGCCTGCAGTGGGCGCCGGCTGCAGAGGGAGGAGCGTGGCGGCGGCAGGAGAAGAGCAGCGGCCTTGGGGTGCGTCCTGCACCCAGAGCCTCGCCCTCGCCGGGCTGCCTGGGAGCCACAGGTGTGTGCGCTGGGGTGCGCGGGGCTGGGGGCCTGGCGCAGCCAGCACGGGGGCTCCTCCCTCGCAGCCGTCTTGGGGTCCCTGGGAGCCCCACCCCCAGCGCAGCCCGCGTCCGGGGGTGTCTGCTGCCCCCCGCGGCGATGGTCGCCCCCCACCCCGGTACCTGGGTCCCTGCGCCCCGCAGTCCCCAGCTCCCCGCGGCCACTCACCCGCTCGGGCTCAGGCTCCGGCTCCCGCGGCTCCTGAAAGTTTGGCGGTGACGATAGCGGCCAGGCAGCTCCTCAGGCTGCGGAGGCGGTGGAGGCGGGAGGAGGGAGGAGGGAAGGGAGGGAGGAGAAGGAGGGAGGAGGGAGGAGGAAGAAGGGAGGAGGGAGAAAGGATAGGAGGGGGAGGAGGGGGAGTGGGGAGGGGGCGGGGAGGGGCGGGGAAGAGCCGCACCCCACTCCTGCACCCCACTCCCCTGGGTCCCCAACACAGACAGTGCTGAGGGGGGGGGGAGGGGGAGGGGGGGTGTCAGAGCCTGTGGAGAGCCTTACAGGCCACCCCATCCCACCCACACACCTGAGAGCAGCTGACAGACAGACAGGAGGGAGAGACAGACAGACAAGCAGGGAGAGACAGGCAGGTAGGAAGGTAGGGAGAGACAGACAGGCAGGCAGGCAGGCAGGGAGAGACAGGCAGACAGCAGGCAGGCAGGCAGGCAGGGACAGACAGACAGGCAGGCAGGCAGGTAGACAGGCATGGAGAGTCAGACAGACAGACAGACAGATAGGCAGAGAGAGAGAGAGAGACAGACAGGCAGGCAGGTAGGGAGACAGACAAGCTGGCAGGCAGGCAGGGAGAGACAGAGAGACAGATAGACAGCAGGCAGGGAGAGACAGACAGACAGACAGCAGGCAGGTAGGCAGGCAGGGAGAGACAGACAGACAGACAGCAGGCAGGTAGGCAGGCAGGGAGAGACAGCAGGCAGGCAGGCAGGGAGAGACAGACATACAGACAGACAGCAGGCAGGTAGGCAGGGAGAGACAGACAGACAGACAACAGGCAGGCAGGCAGGGAGAGACAGACAGACAGCAGGCAGGCAGGCAGGGAGAGACAGACAGACAGACAGACAGCAGGCAGGGAGAGACAGACAGGAGCAAATTGCCTGAAGCAGCAAAGAGCTAGATCAGGGCAAAGTCGTCCACAACAGGAGGGGTGGACAGGCTGAAGGACCACCCCTTCCCCCAAACAGACGCAGACACTTCTGTGCACTCCAGGACAGAAGGAGCCAGGCTTTGGCTCTTCCCTGGGGTGGGGGTGGGGTGGAGTGTTGACCGGACTGCCCACCAGGTCACCTGTACCACCTGTGACCAGTGTGCAGGCTCCAAAGGCCTTTCATCACAGTTGAGAGGTAGGACACCCCCCAGCTGTGTAAGAGGAACCCCGAGGGCCTGGAGACAAGGCCTCTGTGCAGGTGTCTCCTCCTCCCTAATCACACCCATGCCACACCTGAGACGGCCCCATGTGGTCACTTTCTTAAAGCCCCTCCCATGTGCAGAGTACTTTCCTCAAGCCCCTTTCCTGCTTCCTGTGCAGTGTCCCCTGGCATGGGGACATGTGTGCAGATGTGTGCTGCCAAGTATGCGTATTTCCGGGCTCTTCCTGTCCCTCTCCTGAGGACAGCTCTGAGCATGGCTGGATGTGGGGGTGTTGGGCCCTCCACCCAGAGGCTGTGGGTCCCAGAGCTGGCCCAAGGTCCCGCTTCTCCAGCTGTGGGGGTGCCCCTGTGATATTTTTCTTACTGCCACCAGGGTCCTGGCTGGGGTTCAGTGCAGGCACTGCGACTCCACTGCTCCTGGTGGCCATCTTTTCCATTTTTTCCCCCTTTCTATATTTTATTAGGTAGGACAGAGGGAAATTGAGAGGGGAGGGGAGACAGAGAGAGAGAGAGAGAGACAGACAGACACCTGCAGCTCTGCTCCACTGCTCATGAAGCTTCTTCCCCATCCCAAAGGTGGGGAGCAGAGGTTTGAACCTTAATCTTTGTGCATTGTAATGTGTGTGTTTCACTGGTGCACCACCACCCAGCCCCCACGTGACCTCTTTCTGACCCCAAGCACTTACTCCTTCATCCCTCAGGGGTGGCATCCCGGATCAGCAGGGACCCTGACTGTCCCTGTGTGTGGGTGTGGGTTGGGGTGAGGGGATGGGAGCCCAGCAAGGGAGAGTCACTTTGTCAAGGTCATATAGGGGACCTGGGAACTGGCTCTGTGCTGCCTGCTACTCAGCCCAAGGTCAGCCAGCATCTCTAGCTCAAGGGGCTTCTGTTCTGGTAAGTTCTATGAGGTCCCTGCAGGTGCAGCTGGTACTGAGCTCACCCCCCCATGACCCCAGTCCCATGCTGCTGGGGGGCTGGGGGATGGAGGGACTGAGGGACCAGGGGACCGGCGGACTGGGGGACTGGGTCAGGCTCCAGCAGCAGTGAAGGCAAACTGAGAGAAACTGCTCAGGCAGTTGTGTTCAGGGGCCTGCTGGCAGCTAGATGATCAAAGCCTCTGGCATGGCTGAGTCTCCCCCAACTTCCTGCAACTCAGCAGGTTTCAGCCCAGGTTTCACTTCCTGGGCTGCTCTGGGGCCGCACAGCACTCTGAGCGGGGATTTCCGGGAATATCAGCGATTTGGAAGGAACCCGCCCGCAGTGGGGGCACGACTTGAGTGTGGTTGGCACACGTGGCAAAGCAGCGCCCTGGCCAAGTGAGCTGTCTTCGGCCCTTCAGTCGGGCATTTCATGCCCCCAAACACTTCTGAGAGTGGCTGGGTTTTCTGAGTGAAGAATAAAACACAGGCTTGGGAGATAGCATGGTGTTTATGTATAACAGGCCTTGTACCTTAGCGCTGAAGTTGCAGGTTCAATCCCAGGCTCCACCATCAGCTAGATCTGAGTTCTCTGGTCAAAAAAAAAAAATAATAATAGGGGGAGTTGGGCAGTAGCGCAGCCGGTTAAATGCAGGTGGTGCAAGCTCAAGGACCGGCGTAAGGATCCTGGTTCAAGCCCCCGGCTCCCCACCTTCAGGGGAGTCGCTTCACAGGCAGTGAAGCAGGTCTGCAGGTGTCTATCGTTCCCCCTCTCTGTCTTCCCCTCCTCTCTCCATTTCTCTCTGTCCTATCCAACAATGATATCAATAAAACAATAATAACTACAACAATAAAACAACAAGGGCAACAAAAGGGAATAAATACATAAATACATATTTAATAATAATAATAACAAAAATAAAAACACTAGGTAGTTTGTGGATGGATTAATACCTATAATCACTGTTATTTTTCAGACTACTTTACTGGAAAAGTTTTGATTTCATGAGGTTTCTCACCAGCTCTCTCTTTCTCACTCTCTCCTTAAAGGTTTATTCATCTACTACTATTTTTTTTTATATTTTAGTTATTCCTTGGGTAGAGATGAGGAGGAGTTGAGAGGGGAGGGGGAAGACAGAGAGACGCCTGCAGATGGAAACCCCAGTGACCTGGGAGTTAAGGGCTTCTGGATCTGACAGAGTGCCGACCACCCCAGGCCACAGCCTGAGTACAGGCAGCAGAAGGAGGCCTCAGCTTTGTCAGAGCATAGGATGGGAACCTGAGGTGCCAGGTTCAGCCCCCAGAGCCTCCATATTCCAGAACTGAGAGTGTTCTGAAATCGACCCCCCGTTTCTGTCTCTCTCATAAAAATAAATACATTGGGGCAGTGTGGCGGTGTATCCAGTCAAGCACACACATTACCTGGTGCAGTGACCTGGGTTTGAGCCCCTAGTCCCCATCTGCAGGGGGGAAGCTCCATGGGTGGTGGAGCAGGGCTGCAGACATGTCCTTCTTTTTCTCTCTCTCTTTTAATATTTTTATATAGTATGTATTGCATAGAAACAGAGAGGAATTGAGAGAGAAGGGGAGATAGAGAGGGAGAGAGATACCTGCAGCCCTGCTTCATCACCTGTGAAGCTTCCCCCCTGCAGGTGGGGACTCCCATTTTTTCCTCCCTCCCTCCCTGCCCCTCTTCCTCTTACCCTCTGTTAAAAAGAATGAAAAAAAAAGGTGGTTGCTGGGAAGGGAATAGGCACTGAGCCCTACTTGCAATAAAATAAAATAAAATAAAATAAAATAAAATAAAATAAAATAAAATAAAATAATAAAATAAAATATAGCGAGACATTAGGAGAAGATCAGCTAGCCCTGACATCACACTCAGCCAGAGCCGGGCTCTGGGGTCTGAAGAGCAGCATGGATGAGTCCATCTGCTCCCGCAGCTGTGTGTCTGCACTCTGCAGATGAGGGGGCTGCCCCTTGGCAGAGTCTGGCTCAGAGAATAGAACAGGAGAGCCTGGTCTTCAGTGCATGGGCACCAGCCTGGTCCGTCCTGCCTCTCCGCGGCTGGGGTAGAGGCAGAGGGGGGCATGGAGTCCACTTGAGACCCCCAGGCAGAGCTGAGAGGCCTGGACTGGACAGGAAGTGCTGAAGGGAGACACCTGTTGGGCACCTCTCTCTATCCTCCTGGTGGCTCAGGGCTTTGGTTTTGTCTCAGGACCCAGCATGTGTGCAATTGTAATCCCACTGCTCTAGGCAAATTTTCACTTCTCCTTTGAATCTCTCTCTCTCTCTCTCTCTCTCTCACACACACACACACACACACACACACACACACAGAAAGAGAGAGAGAGAGAGAGAGGAAAGAGGAGATAGAGATGGATAGATAGAAGAAAGACAGGGGAGAGAGAGAAGGATGGAGAGAGAAAAGAGAGATAAGGGAAATAGAGATAGAGAGGAGACATATTACCTTCCAGGTCCTCAAGTATGTGAACTATAGGGCTGGGTAGATAGCATAACAGTTCTGCAAAGACTCTCCAGCCTGAGTTCCTAAAGTCCCAGCTTCAGCCCCCTGCACCACCATGAGCTGAGTAGGGCTCTGATGAAAAAGAAAAAGGAAGAGAAAGAAAGGAAGGAAGGAAGGAAGGAAGGAAGGAAGGAAGGAAGGAAGAAAGAAAATGTCTGGTAAACCATGGGCTCTGCCAGGTGAAATGTCTTCCAGGCTGCCACCCTTGGTCTTATCCTAAAATCAGGGGTAACAGGGCTGACCTCAAGTCTAGGATCCCAGTGACGCTTCCTCTGGTGACAGGCGAACAGTGAAGGGACAGGCAGCTTCTGCCCTGTGGGGTTCTGGCCTGAACAGATGGAGGGGTAGCTCTGGATTGCAGTCTGGCCCAGGCCAAGTTCAAAAGCTCCTGCCCTCAACTTGAGTCCCTCTGTCCCCTGTCACTTCTGTCTGTCCCAGCTTCTGAGCACTGGAGCAGATGGCCATTTCAGCTGCCTCCAGCCTGGAGACCATTTCCTCTGGGTGGGGAGGGGAGAGGGTGCTCCCAAGCCCAGGAGCTGCTCTGGTGGGCCAGGCTTGAGTCACACAGCTCCCTGGGCCAAAGCAGGGTGCACCCAGAGAATAAGGGGGTGCCGCGTGGACCAGCCAGGGCTGCCCTTGGGATGAACAGGCTTGAGTGTGCTCAGGGCCCAGCCCCCATGGTGAGTAAGGCCCCTTTCTCCTGCCTCTCCTGGGGAAAGAGGGCTGGGGCAGGGAGCTGTCTTCTGTCCCCAAGGCCACAAACTTGTCACAGAACCACACCCAGACGTAAGGGTCCCCTGAGAAGCTCAGCTCCCTCAGGCCGGGTGCACAGGGAGGCGGCCAAGAGCAAAAGGAACTGGGCTCTCAGGGCTGTCAGCCTGTGGGGAGCCCTGGGTGCTGCCTCAGGCAGGGTGCCCCATCCATGGCTCAGCCCTTCCCTGGGGGACGGAACCTCAGTTGGTGAGAGAGGCCAATGGCCCCTCCCCAGGCCTGATCTCCTGCCCAGATGGTGAGAGTGGTGGGCATCCTCTGGGGGTGGGGGCAGCACAGGGCTCTCTCTCTTTCCAGTCATCCCTCCACTAACCCCACCTGGGGCCAGGTAACTGTGGAGGCCACCATGGACGCAGGGCTGTGCTGTGTCCTGTTTAAAGTGAGGTGGGAGAGAATGGCAGTGCCAGGCAGACCTCCAGGCCCCATCTCTCCACCCTATGCAGCCATGCACCCACACTCCAGCAAGAGTGACAGACTGTCAGGGGACTCTCAGGCAGAGCTGGAGCCCCCCCATCCCCCGCTGCCCCTAGGCTGGGGTGCAGGAAGTCATGTATGGTCTACCAGCAGACCCAGTCAGACTTGTGTCTATAGGAGACGGGGCCCCAAGATCAGTGGTGCTGGACTTTAGGGGGCCTCCCTAGAGAAGTGACCAGCTATGTCACCAGGCTCCTCTTGTCCCCCACCCTCAACCTTGTCCCCGACTGTGCCTCACAGTTGTGACAGGGCCCTGGGGCTCCTACAATCACAGGCACCCTGCCCTCCAGGGGGTCCCCACAGTTGGCCTTGTCCCCTCCTGGGGAGACACAGAGACCCCCCCCCCAGGTTCAGGCACCCTGTCCCCTCCCCAGACAGGACACCTCCCCAGCTTCTGTGGGAAAAGCAGAGTCAGGCTGTTATGGGATTCCCAGGCAGAGAGCTGGGACCCCCCCCCCCCGCCCCAGGCTGGGATGCAGGAAGCCCATGCAGCCTATGCTGCTGGCAGACCCAGCCGGACTCGTGTCCACAGGAGACGGGCCCCAGGGCACCATGGTGCTGCCTTTTATACAGTGACCACCTTCCCACAGTCCCTCACAGCCAGCAGCTGCACAAGGGACTGTCTCTTCTGTGTGTGCAGAGAGGACACCTTGTCTGGGTGGTCAGCAGACTCTGGGGCAGAAGGAGCAGATTCTCAGGCCACCGGCTAGGCCACTTGGGTAACAGGGGGAGGAAGCCCTGTGTGTGCTGGGAGGAGGGAAGGTGGCCACCAACTAAGCAGTGAGACTTGCTTTTCTCTTTAAGTTAACCCTTGCAGGACTCAGGGCTGCCCCACCCTCTGGCAGTGCCCTGAGGAGCCAGTGTGCAGACCTCAGAAAATACAGCAACGGTTATTCATTCCCCAGTGAAAGGAATGAATGTATCCCTGGCTCTGTCCAAGAAGTGTAGCAAGGCTTTCACGAGGGGGCTGTGGATTCTAGTGATGGATAGGAAAGCACCCAGATACCTATCAGAGGCCCCTACTGGCGGGGTACACACTGAGGCTGGGATGCAGGAAGCTGTGCCTGTGCTCCAGCACACCCAGCCAGACATGTCCACAAGAGACGGGGCCCTGGGACAGTGCTATGTCCCCACACTGGACTATTAGACAGCTGCCAAGATGGTATCGTGGCTGGAAAATACTGTGAAAGCCGATTCCCCACAGTAAAGCCAAACCACGGCTGCCCTTACCTGTCCTGTGAACTGATATTTCTGAGTCCTTAGCTGGAGGGAGTGGGAAGGGGGCTCAGGAGCTCTGGGCCTTGACTTATCTGCCATCTCTGGGCGTTAGTTTGATAAATCTGTTTATGAGATATAATGGCCAGCGATTCTTGTAAGAGGCTTTGTGTTTGGTTTCCTTTTAGAAAAACATGTACATTTGTTAAGAAGTGACAACCAGAAGTGGCATTCAATAAAGCTCCCCCTCTGCCCCCACCCTGGGTGTGTGGCTGGGAGCTGGGGAAGATGCAGGTGGCATCTTGAATGCCTTGAGGTGCCTGATGACGGGCTCTCTGGACTTCTGGCCTATGACAGACACCTCTGGGGAGACACGGGTGGGCAGACTGAAATGCCTTGGGTGTGAGAGGTTTTCTCTCCAGGCCCCGGAGCCTGCTGGTCACCCTGCTTCACTCCCTGTTGCTGCTGGGCCCCAGGCCCCCACCCAGCCTGCCAGGAAGGAACCATCTGTCCTGAGGTCCTGAGGGAGAGCGCACAGGCTACGAGGATTCGGGCTCCAGGATACAGATTCCGGTGGCTGGGATGAGTCCTCTTTCACACCTTCTGGGTTTTGTTTTTGTTTTTGCCTTCTTTCTTTCTTGTTTGTTTTGATTTCTGCAGAGCCTGGCCGCCCACATAGATGCTTTCACCACTCCAGTCTGCTTTTCCGTTGGAAAGAGAGAGCTGGAGAGACATCCGCCACCCCTCACCCCCCCACCAGCACTAGATCTTCTCCCAGTGCCATGGCACCTCCCAAGTGGTGCTGGGGCGAGGCCGGCTCCTGCCAAGCTAGCTCTCTGGTCTGAACTCTTTGATGCCTTCTAATGGACTTTGATTTCCTCCTCAGCGAGTCTCCCCGGCCTCCAGCGGTCTGCTGAGAGGATTGATCCCAGCTGTGCTGTGGGCAGAGCAGCCCTGCGCTATGGGCGAGAGAACGGCTGACCCTGAAGGGCACATTGAGCAGCAGCTTCTATTCACATGCAGGGTGTGTGTGTGTGTGTGTGTGTGTGTGTGTGTGTGTACGCGTGTGCGTGTGCGTGTGAGTGTGTGTGTGTGTGCCAGGGCTGGGGAGGAAGGGAGGGAAGGAGAGAGAAGGAAAGAGAGAAGCAAAGAAGGGGGGAGGAGATGGAGAGGGAAAGGAGGGGAGGGGGAGGAGGGGGAGGGGGAGAGAGACCCCTGCAGAGCCCGGCAGGGCTCGATTCACAGCTGTTAGGGTTCAGTTGGGCTTTTCAAACTTTAAGCCAGGGTGTGCCCGGAATGACCGCCACTGTCCCCACCGCCGCCACCGGGAATGAACTTTCTTTTTTCTTTTTTTAATTATTTATTTATTTTCCCTTTTGTCGCCCTTGTTTTTTCATTGTTGTTGTAGTTATTATTGCTGTTGTTATTGATGCTGTCATTGTTAGATAGGAAAGAGAGAAATGGAGAGATGATGGGAGACTGAAAGGGGGAGAGAAAGGTAGACCCCTGCAGACCTGCTTCACTGCCTGTGAAGCGACTCCCCTGTGGGTGGGGAGCCGGGGGGGCTTTACACTGGTCCTTGCTCTTTGCATCCACGTGCACTTAACCCGGAGCACCACCACCTGACTCCCAAGGGAGTGAGCTTTCAAGGTCCCTTTCCAGCTGTGTTTAAAGTGGGGAGACTTTGGTCAAGGACCTTCTGGTCTAACCTGGGGAGAGAGCATGGCTTGTGGAGCCCCAAGGCTGCAGGTTCCATCCCCAGCACCATTTTTGGCCACCCATGGGTGGTGTCTGCTTTTCTCCCCTTTTCCACCCAATCCAATAAAATAAAATATTAAAAAAAGAAACAGAAATAAGAGGGGAGAGGGAGAGGGTGAGGAGAGGGAGACGAGAGGGAGAGGAGGAGGAGAGGAGAGGGAGAGGGAGAGGGAGAGGGAGAGGGAGAGGGAGAGGGAGAGGGAGAGGGAGAGGAGAGGAGAGGAGAGGAGAGGAGAGGAGAGGAGAGGGAGAGAGTTGCAGTCCTGCTTCCCCTCTCACAAAGCTTCCCCCTGCAGGTGGGGACTGGGGTTTGAACCTGGGACCTTGTGCACTACTACTATTACCCCTCCTCCTCCTTCCCCTCCTCCTCTTTCCCATCTGCTTTCTCTTCCTCCCTCTTCTTTTTAAGACATATTTATGAGAGACACAGAAAAAAAGAGAAGGAAATAGAGAGAGGGAGTGAGCTCACAGGCATTTAGAGAGAGGTATGAAGGGGAGGGAGAGCTCTGCTCATCTCCCAAGGTGCTGCCAGGACTGAACCTGGGTGGGTGTTCCTCAGATGAGCCTTCTCGATACCCTCCACATTTCTTTGGCAGGACATTTCTCTTCTCCTCCTCCTCCTCCTCCTCCTCCTCCTCCTCCTCCTCCTTCTTCTTCTTCTCCTTCTTCTTCTCCTTCTTCTCCTTTCTCCTCTTTCTCCTCCTCCTCCTCCTCCTCCTCCTTCCCCTTCCCCTCCTCCTCCTCCTCCTCCTCTTCCTCCTTCTTCTTCTTTTAGAAAAAAAAAACATTTCTATCTCGGCTACACCACTATTCCTTTTATATTTCCCTAGATGCAAGTAAAACCAGCCCTGACTCATGTGAATCATTTACTTAAAATTTTATTATCATTTAAAAAATATTTTATGTATTTATTTTTAATGAAAGAGAAAGAAGGAGATAGATACCAGAGCCCTGCTCAGCTCTGGCTAAAGGTGATGCTGGGGATTGAACCTGGGATCTCAGAGCTTCAGGCATGAAAGTCTTTTGCAGAACCATTACGTTGTCTCCTTAGCCCTAAATTTTTATTATCTTTATTTATTATTGAATAGAGACAGCCAGAAATTGAGAGAGAAAGGGTGATAGAGAGACAGAGGGACACCTGCAGCCCTGCTCCACCATTGGAAAAGCTTCCCCCTGGCAGGTGGGGACTGGGGTCCTTGCACACTGTAATGTGAGTGCTTAATCATGTGTGCCATTACTTTGCTCTTCAGATTGTTTTCTAAACATTTATTTTTTTTACATTTTTATTTATTTATTATTGGATAGAGACAGAGAGAAATTGAGAGGGGGAAGTAAAGAGGGAGAGAGACACAGAGACACCTGCAGTGCTACTTCATCTCTCATGAAGTTTCCCCTGCAGATGAGGCTCAGGGGCTTGAACCCCGGTCATCTCACTGTAATGTGAGAGCTCTGCCAGGTGCACCACCATCCAGCCCTGTAAGTCTTTTTTTTTTTTAACAAGTTTTTAAAATTATCTTTATTTATTTTTAAATATTTAATTTATTTATTCCATTGTGTTGTCCTTGTTGTTTTATTGTTGTAGTTTTTATTGTTGTTGTTATTGATGTCATTGCTGTTGGATAGGACAGAGAGAAATGGAGAGAGGAGGGGAAGACAGAGAGGGGGAGAGAAAGATAGACACCTGCAGACCTGCTTCACTGCCTGTGAAGCGACTACCCTGCAGGTGGGGAGCCGGAGGCTTGAACCAGGATCTTTCCTCGGGTCCTTGCGCTTTGTGCCACCTGCACTTAACCTGCTTCGCTACCACCCAGCACCACCCAGCCTTATAAATCTTAAAGATAAAGAAAGTCCTATGGGAGCAAGAGTGGAGCCAGGAGGGGAGGAGATAGAGGAGGAGGGAGTAAAGACTTCCACCCCTGAGCATAGAGGACAGAAGTCAGAGGATGTGACCAGGGAGGCAGAGGAGGAAGGTTCTGGCAGAGTGGGCTGGGCAGGGAGCAGGCCCAGTGTTAGAACTGCCTGGAAGTAGGCACGTGGGCACTGGAACTGGAACCAAGCAGCTTGAGTTCATGTCTTGTTTTTTACCCTTTGTTCTTGTGTGTCTTTCTCTCTCTCTCTCTCTCTCTCTCTCTCTCTCTCTCTCTCCCTCCTTTCTTTCTTTCTCTCTCTCTTTCTTTCTTTCTTTTTTTCCAGAGCCCTGCTCAGCTCTAGCTTGTGGTAGTGAACCAGCCCACTCCACGGTCCCTCACAAGTCGCTTCCCCCTGCTCTGCCTCAGTCTTCCACCTGGAAAGTGAGAGGAGGTGCTGGGGTCATCCTGGAACCTGGGAGGGGGCAGTGAGCATAATGTGGGGGGTCTTCACAGAGCAGGTGCCCAGCTCTGCTGCCTTTCTCACCCACCCTCCTTCCCTCCCTCAAGGAGCTTCTGACCAGCAAGTAACTGGCACCTCAGCCTGGTCTGGCCAGGGGCTGCTTCCAGGGCGCCAGGCCTCAGCTGGGGGAGGGGTGTGTGTGCGGGAGTCAGAGAAGCCTCCGGCAGTGTGGGGGGCGCTGGACTCCAGGGCCAGGCCAGAAACTCCAGGGCCAGAAACTCCAGGGCCAGGCAAAAAGGCCACCTCTGCTTTTGTTGAAGCTGCTCAGCGTCTGCTTTGGACAAACATCTTCCACTTTGGGTGGGAAGCCAAAACCTCAGAGAGGTGGCACCTTCGCTGTCTGAGGGTCTTTTATTGGGGGGGGGGGCATTGGGGTATAGTGTTTCTTAGCTTTCTGTTTATTTTATTTATAATGAATAGTGAGTGACAAGACTGGAAGATGACAGGGGCCAGTTCCACCCCACACCCACCATCTGAGTTCTGTGTCCCCAACCTCCCACCTCCCAGACAACCACCAGAGTTCTCACAGGGCTGAGAGACAGGTTGTTGGATTCTGTTTATGTTTTTTTCCCCCTCAAGGTCATATATTTCAGTTCTCTAGATTCCACATCTGAGTAAGGCCATCTGGTAGCTGTCTCTCATCTCTTTACTTATCTCACTAAGCATCATCACCTCCAGTTCCATCCATTTTGTCCCAAAGGACACAATCTCATCTTTTTGATGACAGAATAGTATTCCATGGAGTCTATATCCCATGACTTCTTTAACCAGTCATCTGCTGATGGGCATCTAGGCTGCATCCACTCTCTGGCTGTTGTGAACAATGCAGCTGTGAGCACAGGGCTGCGCATGTCCCTTCCAATTAGTGTCTGAGTGTCCACTGGATAAAGCCTCAGAGTGGGCTTGCCGGGTGAGTGTCCCTCTTGTGGTGTGTGTGAGAATGGGGCACCCAGTCACTGGCTGTGAAGCTTTCCCCTTCTCAGCTCTCGCCAGTAAAGAAGTGTGGCTGGACCCCTGTGGTGCTGGGCACAGAGACACTCAGGAATCTCTGTCCAGCCACTCCCAGTGTCTCTCCCTACAGTCTGTTGTGAGAGGAGCACGCCCCCTCCCCAGCTGCTGGGGTGGGGGGCTGGGGTCTCTGCAAGCTCAAGGCCAGACCCTCCCCTCCCCACCTTCCATCTGTGGCTCCAGCCCTCACCCTCCCCTTGTCTGCACACTCCTGCCTCTCTCCGGGAGGCAGACTCCCCAGCCTCCCTGCATCCCCTTTCCACAAAGTAACTGTGGCCTCGTTGTCCAAACCTCCTTCCTGTGGGCCTGGAGACCTTAGGCTTTTACGACTCCAAAGGGAGAAGGAGAAGCTCTAGTTGCTCTTTTTTTTTTTTTTTCCCTTGCAGGACCAGAAAAGGACAATGACCTCAGATAACAGCCTAGGATGGGGGGGGGGGGCGGATTCCTGAGCAACAGGATTAGCAGGGATTTACCCTTCCCTGTGTGGCCTCTCCAGAGGCTGAAGGCACCATAAAGCTCTGGGCAGGCCGGTGAGCCCCGGGAACACTCCTGTGCCTTGTGGGTACCACAGGTGACTCAGGTTCAAGGGGCCACTCAGGGACACTGCAGTCAGCATGAGGCCACCCTGTGACTCTGAACTGCAGCTCCACCAAGAGAAACAGCGCAGTGGCCACAGCAGACATGGCACCCTCTCCAGTGGATTCCAGCAGGAGTCTGGGTGAATGTATGATGCTAATCAGTGCTAAGTTCACACTCTGGGAGGATGGTGCCACCCAGCAATAGAAGTGGCTGAGGAGTGGCCCGGGGAGACAGCACAGGAGATCTGAAAAGCCTCTACAGCCTGAGGCTCTGAGGTCCCAGGTTCAATCCCCAGCACTACCAGAAGCCAGAGTTCAGCAGGGCTCTGGGGTCTCTCTGTACTTTCTCTATCTCTCTTTCTGTCTCACTTTCTCTATCTCTCTTTCTGTCTCTCTGTGTCTCTTTTTCATTAAAATAAAGTTAGTAAAGTAGTTTTAAAAAAGTGGACGGGGCAGTGAGCCAGCTCACCTGCCCACTCACAAGTGAAAATTCTTTTTTATCTTCAAAGTTTTTTTTAAATCTTTATTTATTGGATAGAGACTGTCAGAAATCAAGAAGGTGGGGGGAGATAGAGAGGAAGAGAGACAGAAAAACACACCTGCAGACTTCCTCCACCACTTGAGAAGTTTTCCCCCTGCAGGTGGGGATTGAGGGCTCGAACCCAGGTCCTTGTGCACTGTAATGTATTCGCTCAACAAGGCGTACCTCCGCTCAGGCCCCGAGTGAAAGTGAAAATTCTGTCCCAGCACACAGGAGCACAGGGCACAAGGGAGCTTGGGAGCTGCAGTGTCTCTTCTCTTCTCTTCTCTTCTCTTCTCTTCTCTTCTCTTCTCTTCTCTTCTCTTCTCTCTCTCTTTCTCTGAAAAAGTCAGCCCAGGGTTTTGAAGCCCCAGCAATAACAAAAAAGAAAAAAGGCAGGTGGGCTGTGACTCCCCAAAACCATGTGGAAGGAAGCACAGAATCATGATCTTAAATCAAAGAAACTAGAGACCCGGATGATTCTGTGATTCTAGTCCATGAGGCTCCCACCATGCAGAGCACAAGCCACAGGTCTAGAGTCAGAACGGCTGGGGGGAAGGGGGTTTTGGGGGGCTGGGGGCTCTGGGGAGTCCCCTGAGTGGATAAGGGGCAGGTAAGAGTGGCAGGAAGATGCCATAGTCCCTGTGCCTTCTCCCTGGCTCACTTACTTCTCCATTCCCAGTGCCACAGCTGCCTTGACCAAACCCAGAGGGCCCCCTCTCAGCTCTCTCCTGCCCTCCTTCTCTGGACTCCATGAGAAGTGTTCCATGGGGTAGGGGTGGGATGGGGACCCCTGGGAAGGCTTCCCGGAGGAGGTGATGGCTAGACTGGACTATTTCCTGGGCCTTGAGCTGAGGGGTAGTGGACGGAGCTGGACACTCCATGGGACATTGTCTCTGGAGGTCCGTGGCACAGGACAGCTCCCATCAGAGGTGGTGCTGGCTGGGGGGAAGGAGGCCTGGGGGTGGGGGAAGCAGGAGGCCGGGGACCCGGGATGCCCATAGTCCAGGGCAGAGTGGCCGTGGCCACCCAGATGTTGTTTGTGCCTCTGCTTCCCCCTTTCCTTCTGGAACCTGGCATTTTCCTCTGGAGATCCACCCCTTCTTCCTGGCCCCCCAGCACTTGCTGAGGGGGTCCTCTCCCAGGAAGTGACAGGGTCATGACCTCTTCTGGAAGCTTCTTGGGTGTGAGCAGTGGAACCTGCCCGCCCAAGAAGCTGGTCTGTTCTGCTGGCCTGTGTCAGGGCAGCGGGCTGTCAGGGTTGGGACTCTTGGAGGCAGGAGACATGGTTGGTGAGTGTGCACTTATGATAGTCACGCCCGGACATGCAGACCATCACTACAGTCACAGGGGCTCCCTGGAAGCTGTGAGGTTTGAGCTGGTGCAGTGGAGGGGCCTGTGGAGGGCCTGGAGTGTGTGAGGGGCCATGTTTCAGGTGTGGGGCGGGGCAGTGTGGCCACCCCTGGCCTGCAGGGGGAGTCTGAGTTACCGGGCCAAGTTCGGCCCCTGGCTCTGTGGGACACCTGTTCTCCTAAGGAGGCTGTGCCCGGGCCTCAGGGCAGGTGGGGGCGGGTGGGGAGCAGGGGGAGGCACATTCCCATGCATCCACACTAAGCGAGGGCCTGCAGGACACCATGGTGGCAACAGGCTTCTGAATGCAGAGCACTCTGTGGGGGGAGAGGGTGTGGCTGGGTCCCCAATGGCCTCCAGGACCCCCCCCCCCAGTCGTTGGTCCTCTCTGGAAAGGATCCATACCCCTGCCTTGGAGCAACGCAGAGCAGGCCAGCGGGTCAGCCTTCCAATGCCTGAAGCCTCAGCCTCAGGGGGGGACCTCAGGCTAGGCCCATGAGGTAGACCCTGTCCTAAACACTTTGCCCCAAAAAACAGGAGAGAGATGATGGGACCATGTCACAAGGGCTGGGTGACCACCAGGCAGCACCAAGGAGCCCCATCTTCCCCCCCTACATCTGCTGAGATTTCTGCCTCTGGCTTCCTTTCCTCTCTCTCTCTCTCTCTCTCTCTCTCTTTCTCTTCCCTTTATTGGGGGATTAATGGTTTACAGTTGACACTAAAATGCAGTAGTTGATATGTGTGTCACATTTGTCAGTCTTCCACGTAACACTCTAACCCCCCACCTAGGTCCTCCTCCACCATCAGACACCAGGATCTGAAAACTCCCCATCCTACCCCAGAATCCTTTACTTTGGTGCAATACACAAACTCCAGTCCACGTTCTGCTGTGTGTTTTCCCTTCTGTTTTTATTTCTCCACTTCTGCCTATGAGTGTGATCATCCCATATTCATCCTTCTCTTTCTGGCTAATCTCACTTCACAGGATTCCTTCAAGCTCCATCCAAAATGAGGTGAAAAAGGTGAATTCATCATTCTTCACAGCTGAGTAGTATTCCATGTGTATCTAGACCACAACTTTCTCAGCCACTCATCTGTTGTTGGACACCTGGGTTGCCTCTAGGTTTTGGCTATTACAAGTTGTGCTGCTGTGTGCACACAGGTGTACACAGATCTCTTCGGATGAGTGTGTTTGGTTCCTTAGGATCGATCCTCAGGAGAGGAACTGCAAGGTCATAGGGCCATAGGGTCCACTTCTATCTAGCCTACTAAGAGTCCTCCAGACTGCTCTCCACAGGGCTGATGCTAGTGCTGCTGGGAACTGAACCTGAGTCCTTGGAGCCTCAGGCAGGAGAATCTTTTGCAGAACCGCTGTGTTGCCCCCACCCCCAGCCTGTAGTTGTCACCCAGCCCCCAGCTGGGCCATCACGTGGCTACTTTTCCTCCTTCCATTTCACAGACAAGAAAACCAAGGTTCTGAGCAGCGAGGGGTGTCCCCTCAGGAGGGGGCACAAGCAGGTGAACACCCCCCAGAGCAGCGGCCATGCCTGCCTGGGGCTCTGCTCAGCTTCCAGGAAGAAGCGCCCCCCAGCCAGCACCTGCGCCAGGCACATAGCAGCATTTCCAGAGGCTTCTGCCTGGCAGGTGGGCCTGGTGCTGTGGACCGAGAGGCTATGCCCCTCCCCAAGTTCACAGACCGCAGCCTTCACACCCAAGGGATGGGCTAGATTTGGCCATGGGACTGGGATCCTGTGGTGGCATCCATGACCTCAAAGAAGAGACGTCAGAGGGGGGCGGGATGCGGCACACCAGGTTAAGCACACATGGTACTAGGCATAAGGACCTGTGCAAAGATCCGGGTTTGAGTCCCCAGTTCCCCATCTGCAAGGGGAGAAACTTCACAGTGGTGAAGCAGGTCTGCAGGTGTCTCTCTGTCTCTCTCCCTCTCTATCTCCCCTCCTTTCTCAATTTCTCTCTGTCCTAGCTAGTCAATTGGAAAAAAAAAAAAGACCACCAGAAGCTGTGGATTCATAGTGCAGGCACTGAGCCCCAGCAACAACCCAGGAGGAAAAAAAAAATAAAAAAGAAGCGTCAGAGAATCCCCTTCCCAACTACCCCCCACCCCCACCCCTGCCCCCTGCCACTGCCAGGGCCACACACCCCGGGAAGGCTGGGCAAGACACAGGGACAAGCCTGGCCAGACTCAGCCTCCATACCTGCCCCGGCCCCCAGCCTCCAGCCCACGGCCCCCTGGACAGCTTGAGCAGACAGGCTCACAGCCTTTCACATGTCACACACGGCCAGCTACTTCTCCCAGTGTCACACAGCCCCTGAGCGCCAGGTGACATCTGGGCAAGGAGCTGCCTGAGGTGTCTCCACAGATGCTCAGGGAGCCTCGAGGGGAGGTTTCGGAAAGGAAGTGGAGCAGGGTTTTGAGGTGGGGCAGTGGCTTTGGGGGGGATGGGTGAGAGGAGCAGGGTGAGTCCTCAGGAGGCATGCAGGGGTGTGAAGGGCAGGGTGGGGCTCCAGGAATTTGGGCTGGGTGGGTGCAGCTGGAAGCCCAGCTCCCAGCCAATGTCAACCGCTGTGGTGAAGACGAGGGTGGGGAGATGGGGGGGCTGCCTCCTGGGTGGTTTCACAGGTGTGCTCTGTACACACTCCTGCCTCCACCCCTTCCTAAGCCTCCCTAGAACACCCCCCTCTCACTTTCCTCAGCCCAGGAGGTGGGTGCAGTACCCCCCTCCGTCTAATCCTGGGCACAGAGCATGCCAGAGTGATGCCCAGGCTCTTTCTCTCTTAGAAAGTCACTTAAAATATTTTATTTACTTTATTTTAATGAGATACAGAGAAAGACAGAGGGAGAGAGAGAGAGAGAGAGAGAGAGAAGAGAAGAGAAGAGAAGAGAAGAGAAGAGAAGAGAAGAGAAGAGAAGAGAAGAGAGAAGAGCCCAAAGCCCTGCTCAGCTCTGGCTGATGGTGGTGATGGGCACTGAACTTGGAAACTTAGAGCCTCAGGCAGGAGAGTGTTTTGCAGAACCTGTGTGCTGTCTGCCCAGCAAAGGAAGTAAGTCTTTAAACAAGGAAGCCCTATGTCATACAAGGAGTTGTCTGCCCAGGAGGTAACACAGAGGCTGGAGTGTTGGACTTAAAACACAAGGTCCTGGAGTGAGTGGGTGGAGGAGAGGCACCTTGGAGACACCTGTCTTGGGGACAGGAGAGGCTGTTTTTTCTGTGTCAACAACTAGACTGGAAACCAGTAACCAAGCCCTGTTATAGTGCAAAGAAACAAAACAAACAAAAAACATGAGGGGGCTGGGTGGTGGCATGCCCAGTTAAGCCTACACAGGTTCAAGCCCCCACTCCCCACCTCAGGGGGAAAGCTTCACAAGTGGTGAAGCAGGCCTGCTGGTGTCTGTCTCTCTCCTTCTCTATCTCTCCTTTCCCTCTTAATTTCTCTCTGTCCTGCCAAGTATCATTAAAAAAAAAAAAAGAAGAAGAAGAAAGAAAGAAAAGAAAAATCGACCACCAGGAGTCGTGGATTTGTAGTATTGGCACCAAACTCCAGCAATAACCCTGGTGGCATGAAACAATAAATAAATAAAAATAAATAAGGGCTGGGGAGACAGCACCGTGGTTCTGCAATACTTTCCTGCCTGAGTTTCTGAGGTCCCAGATTCAATCCCCAGCAGCACCATCCATCCATCCACTCACAATCCATCCACCCATCTACCCACCCATCTACCCGTCATCCCCCCCATCCATCCACCAAATTGACTTCCCATTTATTCATCCTCTGATCACTATCCCTTCACGTCTCTTTGTCTGCCGGTCCATCCAACCACTCATCCTAATCCCATCTGACCCTTCAGGCAGGTGTAGTGAGAGTCTGGCAGTAGCGCAGTGGTTAAGCGCATGTGGCGCAAAGTGCAAGGACCAGTTTGAGCCCCTGGCTCCCCACCTGCAGGGGAGTCACTTCACAGGCCGTGAAGCAGGTCTGCAGGTGTCAAAAAAAAAAAAAAGACAGGTGTAGTTGGCATGTGATGTCATATGTTTCACGGGTAAAACACGCTGACTCAGTGCTCACGTACATGGATGACGACCACAGTGACTTCAGTTAACAGCCGCCGCACTGCCAGCCCAGGTTTTCTCTCTGTGATGAGAACTTTCAAGCTTTTCCTTGATGGTGTCTCAACACCCACCCAAGTGCTGAGAGCTGTAGCCTCCACCTCCCGGACTCAGTTACTGGAAGACATGTAGATTTTTAATTTTCTATGTAATTATTTAATTTGTTATTAATGGAATCTTACAAGATTACAATGCAATCTGGTAACCACACCACACCCATCACCCAAGTTCTGTATCTCCACCCTCCCAAAGATAACCATCAGAGTTCCCACAAGTCTTACACTTTGCTTGCTTCCGTTTTGTTTGGATTTTTTTTTCTTTCTTCAAATTCATATGAATCAAAGCTCTAGATTCCACATAAGAGTGAAACCATCTGGTAGTCATGTCTGATCTCTTTACTTAGCGTTACCTCCAGTTCCATCCATTTTGCTGCAAAGGACAGAATTCATCTTTTTTGATGGCAGAGTAATATTCCAAGGAGTCTATATCCCATCACTTCTTTATCCAGTCATCTGCTGATGGGCATCTAGGCTGCGTCCACTCTCTATCTGTTGTGAATAATGTAGCTGTGAGCACGGGGCTGCGTGTGTCCCTTCTAATTAGTGTCTGAGTGTCCGCCGGATAAAGCCTCCGAGTGGGCTTGTGGGTCATGAGGTGCCTCCATGTCTGTCTGTTGAAGGACTGTCCGCACAGTCTCCACAGGGGCGGCCCCAGTCTGCATCCCAGCAGCAGTGAGCAGAGCCCCTTTTCTCCACAGCCTCGCCAGCACCTGTCGTGTCCTGGTTTGTGGGTGGAGGCAGTTCTCTCAGGGGTGAGATGGGATCTCAGTATAGTTTTAGTTTGCATTTCTCTCATGATGAGTGAAGTGGAGCATTTCTTCATGTGTCTGTGGGCCGTGTGTGTATCTCTTATTTAGAAGACTGTCTAGCTCTTGGCCCACTTTTTAATTGTGTTTTTTTTTTTTTTTTTGGTAGATCTGTACCAATGCTGCATGGGTGTTTGATATTAGTCACTTGTCTGATGTGTGATGCAAAAGTTTTATTTTATTTTTTTTTTAGTATTTATATATTTATTTATTTATTTTCCCTTTTGTTGCCCTTGTTATTTTATTGTTGTTGTTGATGTCATCGCTGTTGGATAGGACAGAGAGAAATGGAGAAAGGAGGGGAAGACAGAGAGGGAGAGAAAGATAGACACTTGCAGACCTGCTTCACCACCTGTGAAGTGAACCCCCTGCAAGTGGGAAGCCAGGGGCTTGAACTGGGATCCTTATACCAATCCTTGCACGTTGTACCACATGTGCTAACCTGCTGCGCTACCGCCTAACTCCCAAATTTTCTTCTATTTACTGGGTTTCTTGCTTATCCTTGAAGACATCTACTTGACTGAAGCATCTACTTTCAATGAAGCACTGCCCAACCTCTCCAGTGGGATGTGTGACCCTGAGATTCTACCCCTAGGGTGTTTGCAACGGACACAAAACAGCAGGGCAGAGGATGAGCCAGCGCCTTTAGGACAACCAGTGACTTGCCTGGATGGAGGGGACAGGGACAAGGGTGGGGAGAGGAGGCGCCCTTGTATTTGGTGCCCTTGCCAGGATGCAGAGTCCCAAGACATCGCGGTTCTCTTCCTGCCGGGCACCTGAACCCCAGTTTCCTCCTCTGCAGAATGTGGGACTGTGCCTGCCCAGTAGACCTGCCCTGCCCTGAGCCAGGGAAGGGGTGTGCCCTGCCCTGAGCCAGGGAAGGGGTGTGCCATGCCCTGAGCCAGGGAGGGGGTGGGCCATGCCCTGAGCCAGGGAGGGGGTGGGCCATGCCCTGAGCAGGGAGGGGGTGTGCCATGCCCTGATCCAGGGAGGGGGTGTGCTATGCCCTGAGCCAGGGAGGGGGTGTGCTATGCCCTGAGCCAGGGAGGGGGTGGGCCATGCCCTGCCCGGCGAGATGCCGAGACACTGCTGGTGTGGAGAAGCTTCCAGGGTTTCTGCTGGGGTGGAGATTGATATCCCAGACTCCCTCATTGATGGAGTTGAATATTGCAGCCCCAGAAAGACAGGCTTAATTAGAGGACGTGAGAGGCCTGTGAAGATGCCCGGCCCTTGGGGGTGCTCTCCAGGGCTCCCCAGAACCAGATGTGTCTGTCTCATTATCTCACTCACTCCTCGCTGACTGGGCTCTGCCAGCGGCAAGCTCTGAGCTCTCCAGGCCAATTTGTGGTGGGGGAGTGGGTGGCCTCACCCTGGGGAGAAGGAGGGAGGGGAAGGAGGCAGAGGGTGCTCATTGAAAAGGAGAGACAAGAGCTGTGAAAGAACCAGGGAGTGGGTGGGAGCTAGGGGCAGCTGGGCAGGAGTTTCTCTCCTCCAAAGGAAATGGGGGTGTCCATTGGGAACCAGGGAGCCAGACCCAGGGCCTGTGATGACACAGTCAATCTTCCAAGGAGCAGATACTCACTAGGGTAGGGGTGGGTGGGGGTGTATGCTGTGGAGCAGAGGGGGACAGAGTGGCCAGGAGGGTCTCAGGTTACAGACACCTGTGAGGGGACAGGAGGCCATGGTGGGGGAGCCACAGACAGTGGGATCCCCTGGGAGAGGACAGCCCAGCTTGGAACCTGCCTTGCAGGGTCCCTGCTGGGAGCTCCTGGGGCAGCAAGGCCCTCCCAGCACCTGCAGGGCCACCACTGAAGCTCTGCAAAGTGCCACAGTGTTCAGCTGCCATCTGCACCATTCCAGAATGTTCAGGGCCCTGAGAGGGGCTCACAGGACAGCTGACCTGTGCCATGGCTGCTCCACCTTTGCTGGTTTCAGACACATGCGGCACAGGAGGGGACACTGGGAGGACATGAGACAGCAGACGGCCACACGCATGGAGGTGAGTGGAGGCAAGTGTCACTGGTGTCATGGCTGGGACCAGCCGGGCTGTGTGGACACCTGGTCCCCAGATCTGCAGACCCCACGGGGGCCTCCTGATGGAGGAGATGGTCCTGGCCAGAAAGTACCAGAGCTCTGGACACATTTGAGTCGGCAGATGACACACAAATGTGGCTCACGTGGCACACCTCAGCTCTGGGTGTTCCAGAGACACATTGCGCAGGAGGGAAGAGAACCAGGCAGAGCAGACTGGAGGAACCCCTCTTTACCTTGGCATAGCCGGGGGGAGGCACCAGGTGGCGCACACCTTATAGTGCGCAAGGACGTGGGTTCAAACACCTGGCCCCCACCTGCAGGGAGGAAATCTTCACAAGTGCTGAAGCAGGACTGCAGGTGTCTGTCTGTTTCTCTCACACTCTCTCTACCTCTCTTTCTCCCGCTCCCCTCTCAATTCGCTCTGTCTCTATTCAGTAATAAATAAATGACAATTAACTCAGCATAACCAGGAGGGAGAGCCTTCAGTGTATCATTAGTACAAGAGAATAAGGAAGTGGACTCTGTTGTGAAGCAGGGCTGTAGGTGGCTCTCTACTTCTCTGTCTCCCCCTCTCCTCTCAAGTTCTCTCTGTCCTTTCCAATAAAACAGGAAGAAAAAAGAAAGGGAAGGGAAGGGAAGGGGAGGGGAGGGGAAGGAAGGGAAGGGAAAGGAAAGAAAAGAAAAGGGGCTGGGAGGTGGCACACCTGGTTGAGTTCACATGTTACAGTGCACAAGGACCCAGGTTCGATCCCCCAGTCCCCACCTGCAGAGGGAAAGCTTTGCGAGTGGTAAAGCAGTGCTGCAGGTGTCTGTCTCTTTATCACCCATCCCCCCTCAACTTCTGACTGTCTATATCCAATAAATAAATAAATAAAAAGATAACTTAAAAAAGAAAAGGAAAGAAAGGGATGGCCACCAGGAGCATTGGATTCACAGTGCTGGCATGAAGCCACAATGATAACCCCGGAGGCAATAAAAAGTTAGGAAGAAAGGAAGGAAGGAAGGAAGGAAGGAAGGAAGGAAGGAAGGAAGGAAGGAAGAAGCAGCCAAGGAAACCCAGTGCAGTGGTTGCCTGAGGCAGCACCTTGTCTAAACAGGTGGGTGGGGGCTGGGGTGCTGGCTTGCGGTGCATAGTCTTCGGTTTGAGTCCCAGCACTTCAGAGCCCCAGGGGAGCTCCATGATTGGCAGTGTCTCTCCTCTCTCAGTCCATTTGTCTGCCTCCCCCTTTATCCCCTCTGTCCTTCTACCCCCAATCCAAAACAACAACAACAACAAGAGGGGCAAGGAGAGGTACACCCGGTTGAGTGCACACACTACTATGTGCAAGGATCCAGGTTCAAACCCCCACTC